>NW_027417890.1:0-36383 GCF_009905375.1 Apium graveolens | reverse complement strand
CTTCCAGGGGAAACTGTCTCTGTCAAGAACTGGGATTTTTACTCCAATATCCTTCTTACTCATCTTTGTTAGATTCCAAGATCTTTAAACTCTTTGTTTGTCAAGAGCCTGCTCTGATACCAATTGTTATTTCTAGAGAACTAACAATGAGATTTACAGAAGGGGGGTTGAATGTAAATCTCAAAACTTTTTCAAGTTTTGAGCAGTTTATAAAGACTGTGTGTTCAGGATGAACAAGTGTGTGAATTGCTTTAAGCTGATACAGACAGATATATATTCAAACACAAATGTAAAGAACACAATAAACCTTTAAAAACTTTTCTGGTGGATTTGTTGTTCCACCAGAGATGGTATTTCAGAAATTCTGTGATCTAAGAATTTGATCACAGCTGCATCCTAGTACAAACTAGATAATTTTTCTCTCAAGATTTTTCTAAACAGCTCTGGAAAAATTCTTATCTAATTACTAGCTACTACTTGGTTTATATATTACCAAGTTTACAAGTGAAGACAAGGATATTATAAAATAATAAAGTAAGATCTCCACTTGTTTCTTCTCCAGTTCACTCCAGTACTTTGTTGACTTAATGTCTCTTTATACTAGAGTAGAACGGCTGCTTTTTCTGATGTTCCTGAAATTAGGCTGCCACATTTCAGTTATCTCTGTTCACCCACGTGCCTCTATTTGTAGGTACAACTACCACTTATCAATGGTTAATCAACAGAACATCCGTTGAAGCTTTCATCCGTTGATGCACTCATCCGTTGAAGGATGTTATCCGTTGAAGCTTTAGAGACATCCATTGAAGCTTAGCTTCTCATCCGTTGAAGGTCTTTAAGTCATCCGTTGATACCACTTCATTTATACAAAATTACAAGGCATGAAATATTTACAATTGGCCTTCCTATCTGCATATCTTCTAGTAGTCAACATGACTCATAGCTTCTCTCAACTTTTAAGAATTACATCTTAAATACAGAGACTGAAATATGCTACAACACTAGACTTATTTCTAAGTAAAGCTACACCATCAACGGATAGCCAAAGTGGTCTTATCCGTTGAGGCTACAGACACTGAATTTCTACTTAAGTGTTTTGTTAAACATATCATCAAACTAATGCACATATATTCCTAACAGTTTTAGAAAAAAATATATTTATTTGGTTTGTTATTTTAACAGTTAACTAGTAGTTTGACGGGTACTTCTTAGTACTGTTTAGTCCCATATTAATATTATGAATTTTGCAAAATAACTTATGAATGATCCAACCATAACGATGTGAATATCTATATATATTAGTGATATGATAAAGGTTTTAGAAAAAAATAAATTTATTTGGTTTGTTATTTTAACAGTCAACTAGTAGTTTGACGGGTACTTCTTAGTACTGTTTAGTCGCATATTAATGTTATGATTTTTTTAAAATAACTTATAAATGATCCAACTATAAGGGTGTGAATTTCTATATATATTAGTGATATGATAAAATTTCTAGAAAAAAATAAATTTATTTGGTTTGCGATTTTAACAGTCAACAAGTAGTTTGACCAGTACTTCCTAATACTGTTTAATCCCATATTAATGTTATAATTTATTCAAAATAACTTATAAATGATCCAACCATAAGGATGTGAAGATCTATATATATAAGTGATATAATAAACCTTTTAGAAAAAAATATTTTTTTTGCTTTGCTATTTTAACAGTCAACTAGTAGATTGACTAGTACTTCATAGTACTGTTTACTCCCACATTAATGTTATGATTTTTTCTAAATAACTTATGAATGATCCAACCCTAAGGATGTGAAGATCTATATATATGTCAACTAGTAGTTTAACCAGTATTTCTTAATATTGTTTAGTCTCGTACTAATACTATGATTTTTTCAAAATAACTTATGAATAATCCAACCGTAAGGATGTGAAGATCTATATATATTAGTGATATGATAAATGTTTTAGAAAAAAACAAATTTATTTGGTTTGCTATTTTAACAGTCAACTGGTAGTTTGACTAGTACTTCTTAGTACTGTTTAGTCCCATATTAATATTATAATTTTTTCAAAATAACTTATGAATGATCAAACCATCAGGATGTGAAGATCTATATATATTAGTGATATGATAAAATTTTTAGAAAAAAATAAATTTATTTGGTTTGCGATTTTACCAGTCAACTAATAGTTTGACCAGTACTTCCTAATAATGTTTAATTCCCATATTAATGTTATGATTTTTCAAAATAACTTATGAATGATCCAACCATAAGGATGTGAAGATCTATATATATTAGTGATATTATAAATTTTTTAGAAAAAATAAATTTATTTGGTTTGTTATTTTAACAGTCAACTAGTAGTTTGACGGGTACTTCTTAGTACTGTTTAGTTGCATATTAATGTTATGATTTTTTCAAAATAACGTATGAATGATCCAACTATAAGTATGTGAAGTTCTATATATATTAGTGATATAATAAAAATTTTAGAAATAAAATAAATTTATTTGGTTTGTTATTTTAACAGTCAACTAGTATTTTGACCAGTACTTCTTAATACTCTTTAGTCCCATATTAATGTTATGATTTTTTCAAAATAACTTATGAATGATCCAGCCGTAAGGATGTGAAGATCTTTATATATAAGTGATATAATAAAATTTTTAGAAAAAAATATTTTTTTTTGGTTTGCTATTTTAACAGTCAACTATTAGTTTGACCAGTACTTCTTAGTACTATATAATCCCATATTAATGTTATGATTTTTTTCAAATTAACTTATGAATGATCCAACCATAAGTATGTGAAAATCTTTATATATTAATGATATAATAAAAATTTAAAAAAACATAAATTATTTCGTCTGCTATTTTAATAGTCAACTAGTAGTTTCACCAGTACTTTTTAATACTGTTTAGTCCATATTAGTGCTATGATTTTTTCAAAATAACTTATGAATGATCTAAGCATAAGGATGTGAAAACCTATATATATTAGTGATATGATAAATGTTTTAGAAAAAAATATATTTATTTGGTTTGCTATTTTAACTCAACTAGTATTTTGACTATTACTTCTTAGTACTGTTTAGTCCCATATTAATATTATGAATTTTACAAAATAACTTATGAATGATCCAACCATAACGATGTGAATATCTATATATATTAGTGATATGATAAAGGTTTTAGAAAAAAATAAATTTATTTGGTTTGTTATTTTAACAGTCAACTAGTAGTTTGACGGGTACTTCTTAGTACTGTTTAGTCGCATATTAATGTTATGATTTTTTTAAAATAACTTATAAATAATCCAACTATAAGGATGTGAATTTCTATATATATTAGTGATATGATAAAATTTCTAGAAAAAAATAAATTTATTTGGTTTGCGATTTTAACAGTCAACTAGTAGTTTGACTAGTACTTCCTAATACTGTTTAATCCCATATTAATGTTATAATTTATTCAAAATAACTTATAAATGATCCAACCATAAGGATGTGAAGATCTATATATATAAGTGATATAATAAAACTTTTAGAAAAAAATATTTTTTTTTGGTTTGCTATTTTAACAGTGAACTAGTAGATTGACCAGTACTTCATAGTACTGTTTAGTCCCACATTAATGTTATGATTTTTTCTAAATAACTTATGAATGATCCAACCCTAAGGATGTGAAGATCTATATATATGTCAACTAGTAGTTTAACCAGTACTTCTTAATATTGTTTAGTCTCGTACTAATGCTATGATTTTTTCAAAATAACTTATGAAGTATCCAACCGTAAGGATGTGAAGATCTATATATATTAGTGATATGATAAATATTTTAGAAAAAAAAAAATTTATTTGGTTTGCTATTTTAACAGTCCACTAGTAGTTTGACTAGTACTTCTTAGTACTATTTAGTCCCATATTAATATTATAATTTTTTCAAAATAACTTATGAATGATCGAACCATCAGGATGTGAAGATCTATATATATTAGTGATATGATAAAATTTCTAGAAAAAAATAAATTTATTTGGTTTGCGATTTTAACAGTCAAATAATAGTTTGACAAGTACTTCCTAATAATGTTTAATCACATATTAATGTTATGATTTTTCAAAATAACTTATGAATGATCCAACCATAAGGATGTGAAGATCTATATATATTAGTGATATGATAAATTTTTTAGAAAAAAATAAATTTATTTGGTTTGTTATTTTAACAGTCAACTAGTAGTTTGACGTGTATTTCTTAGTACTGTTTAGTCGCATATTAATGTTATGATTTTTTCAAAATAACTTATGAATGATCCAACTCTAAGTATGTGAAGTTCTATATATATTACTTATATAATAAAAATTTTAGAAATAAAATAAATTTATTTGGTTTGTTATTTTAACAGTCAACTAGTAGTTTGACGGGTAATTCTTAGTACTGTTTAGTCACATATTAATGTTATGATTTTTTCAAAATAACGTATGAATGATTCAACTATAAGTATGTGAAGTTCTATATATATTAGTGATATAATAAAAATTTTAGAAAAAAATAAATTTATTTGGTTTGTTATTTTAACAGTCAACTAGTAGTTTGACGTGTACTTCTTAGTACTGTTTAGTCGCATATTAATGTTATGATTTTTTCAAAATAACTTATGAATGATCCAACTCTAAGTATGTGAAGTTCTATATATATTACTTATATAATAAAAATTTTAGAAATAAAATAAATTTATTTGGTTTGTTATTTTAACAGTCAACTAGTAGTTTGATGGGTAATTCTTAGTACTGTTTAGTCACATATTAATGTTATGATTTTTTCAAAATAACATATGAATGATTCAATTATAAGTATGTGAAGTTCTATATATATTAGTGATATAATAAAAATTTTAGAAATAAAATAAATTTATTTGGTTTGTTATTTTAACAGTCAACTAGTATTTTGAACAGTACTTCTTAATACTCTTTAGTCCCATATTAATGTTATGATTTTTTCAAAATAACTTATTAATGATCCAGCCGTAAGGATGTGAAGATCTTTATATATAAGTGATATAATAAAAATTTTAGAAAAAAATATTTTTTTTTGGTTTGCTATTTTAACAGTCAACTAGTAGTTTGACCAGTACTTCTTAGTACTGTTTAGTTCCATATTAATGTTATCATTTTTTCTAAATAACTTATGAATGATCCAACCCTAAGGATGTGAAGATCTATATATATGTCAACTAGTAGTTTGACTGGTACTTCTTAATATTGTTTAGTCTCGTACTAATGCAATGATTTTTTCAAAATAACTTATGAATAATCCAACCATAAGGATGTGAAGATCTATATATATTAGTGATATGATAAATGTTTTAGAAAAAAAAATTATTTGGTTTGCTATTTTACCAGTCAACTAGTATTTTGACTATTACTTCTTAGTACTGTTTAGTCCCATATTAATATTATGAATTTTGCAAAATAACTTATGAATGATCCAACCATAACGATGTGAATATCTATATATATTAGTGATATGATAAAGGTTTTAGAAAAAAATAAATTTATTTGGTTTGTTATTTTAACAGTCAACTAGTAGTTTGACGAGTACTTCTTAGTACTGTTTAGTCGCATATTAATGTTATAATTTTTTTAAAATAACTTATAAATGATCCAACTATAAGGATGTGAATTTCTATATATATTAGTGATATGATAAAATTTCTAGAAAAAAATAAATTTATTTGGTTTGCGATTTTAACAGTCAACTAGTAGTTTGACCAGTACTTCCTAATACTGTTTAATCCCATATTAATGTTATAATTTATTCAAAATAACTTATAAATAATCCAACCGTAAGGATGTGAAGATCTATATATATTAGTGATATGATAAATGTTTTAGAAAAAAATAAATTTATTTGGTTTGCTATTTTAACAGTCAACTAGTAGTTTGACTAGTACTTCTTAGTACTGTTTAGTCCCATATTAATATTATAATTTCTTCAAAATAACTTATGAATGATCGAACCATCAGGATGTGAAGATCTATATATATTAGTGATATGATAAAATTTCTAGAAAAAAATAAATTTATTTGGTTTGCGATTTTAACAGTCAACTAATAGTTTGACCAGTACTTCCTAATAATGTTTAATCCCATATTAATGTTATGATTTTTCAAAATAACTTATGAATGATCCAACCATAAGGATGTGAAGATCTATATATATTAGTGATATGATAAATTTTTTAGAAAAAAATAAATTTATTTGGTTTGTTATTTTAACAGTCAACTAGTAGTTTGACGGGTACTTCTTAGTATTGTTTAGTCGCATATTAATGTTATGATTTTTTCAAAATAACTTATGAATGGTCCAACTATAAGTATGTGAAGTTCTATATATATTATTGATATAATAAAAATTTTAGAAATAAAATAAATTTATTTGGTTTGTTATTTTAACAGTCAACTAGTAGTTTGACGGGTACTTCTTAGTACTGTTTAGTCACATATTAATGTTATGATTTTTTCAAAATAACGTATGAATGATCCAACTATAAGTATGTGAAGTTCTATATATATTAGTGATATAAAAAAAATTTTAGAAATAAAATAAATTTATTTGGTTTGTTATTTTAACAGTCAACTAGTATTTTGACCAGTACTTCTTAATACTCTTTAGTCCCATATTAATACTTATGAATGATCCAGCCGTAAGGATGTGAAGATCTTTATATATAAGTGATATAATAAAAATTTTAGAAAAAAATATTTTTTTTTGGTTTGCTATTTTAACAGTCAACTAGTAGTTTGACCAGTACTTCTTAGTACTGTTTAGTTCCATATTAATGTTATCATTTTTTCTAAATAACTTATGAATGATCCAACCCTAAGGATGTGAAGATCTATATATATGTCAACTAGTAGTTTGACCAGTACTTCTTAAAATTGTTTAGTCTCGTACTAATGCTATGATTTTTTCAAAATAACTTATGAATAATCCAATCGTAAGGATGTGAAGATCTATATATATTAGTGATATGATAACTGTTTTAGAAAAATATAAATTTATTTGGTTTGCTATTTTAACAGTCAACTGGTAGTTTGACTAGTACTTCTTAGTACTGTTTAGTCCCATATTAATATTATAATTTTTTCAAAATAACTTATGAATTATCCAACCATAAGGATGTGAAGATCTATATATATTAGTGATATGATAAAATTTCTAGAAAAAATTAAATTTTTTGGTTTGCGATTTTAACAGTCAACTAATAGTTTGACAAGTACTTCCTAATAATGTTTAATCCCATATTAATGTTATGATTTTTCAAAATAACTTATGAATGATCCAACCATAAGGATGTGAAGATCTATATATATTAGTGATATGATAAAATTTTTAGAAAAAAATAAATTTATTTGGTTTGTTATTTTAACAGTCAACTAGTAGTTTGACGGGTACTTCTTAGTATTGTTTAGTCGCATATTAATGTTATGATTTTTTCAAAATAACTTATGAATTATCCAACTATAAGTATGTGAAGTTCTATATATATTAGTGATATAATAAAAATTTTAGAAATAAAATAAATTTATTTGATTTGTTATTTTAATAGTCACTTTGTAATTTGACGGGTACTTCTTAGTACTGTTTAGTCGCATATTAATGTTATGATTTTTTCAAAATAATGTATGAATGATCCAACTATAAGTATGTGAAGTTCTATATATATTAGTGATATAATAAAACTTTTAGAAATAAAATAAATTTATTTGGTTTGTTATTTTAACAGTCAACTAGTATTTTGACCAGTACTTCTTAATACTCTTTAGTCCCATATTAATGTTATGATTTTTTCAAAATAACTTATGAATGATCCAGCCGTAAGGATGTGAAGATCTATATATATAAGTGATATAATAAAATTTTTAGAAAAAAATATTTTTTTTGGTTTGCTATTTTAACAGTCAACTAGTAGTTTGACCAGTACTTCTTAGTACTATTTAGTCCCATATTAATGTTATCATTTTTTCTAAATAGCTTATGAATGATCCAACCCTAAGGATGTGAAGATCTATATATATGTCAACTAGTAGTTTGACCAGTACTTCTTAATATTGTTTAGTCCCATACTAATGCTATGATTTTTTCAAAATAACTTATGAATGATCCAACCGTAAGGATGTGAAGATCTATATATATATATTAGATAATGATAAATGTTTTAGAAAAAACAAATTTATTTCATTTGCTATTTTAACAATCAATTGGTAGTTTGACTAGTACTTCTTAGTATTGTTTAATCCCATATTAATTTTATAATTTTTTAAAAATAACTTACGAATGATCCAACCGTAAGGATGAGAACATCTATATATATTAGTGATATGATAGAATTTTTAGAAAAAAATAAATTTATTTGTTTTGCTATTTTAAGAGTCATCTAGTAGTTTGATCAGTACTTCCTAATACTATTTAATCTCATATTAATGTTATTAATTTTTCAAAATAACTTATGAATGATACAACCGTAAGGATGTTAAGATCTATATATATTAATGATATGATAAATTTCATAGAAAAAATAAATTTATTTGGTTTGCTATTTTAACAGTCAACTAGTAGTTTGACCAGTACTTCTTAATACTGTTTAGTCTCATATTAATGTTATGATTTTTTTCAAAATAACTTATGAATGATCCAACCGTAAGGATTTTAAGATCTATATATATTAGTGATATGACAAAATTTCTAGAAAAAATGAATTTATTGGCATTGCTATTTTAACAATCAAATAGTAGTTTGACCAGTACTTCCTAATAGTGTTTAATCCCATATTAATGTTATGATTTTTTCAAAATAACTTATGAATGATCCAACCGTAAGCATGTAAAGATATATATATATATATATATGTTAATGATATGATAAAAAAGTTTTAAAAAATAATTTTTTTTGGTTTGTTATTTTAACAGTCAACTAGTAGTTTGACCAGGACTTCTTAGTACTGTTTAGTCCCATATTAATGTTATGATTTTTTTCAAATTAACTTATAAATTATCCAACCATAAGGATGTGAAGATCTTTATATATTAGTGATATGATAAAATTTTTAGAAAAAAATAAATTTATCTGGTCTGCTATTTTAACAGTCAACTACTAGTTTCACTAATACTTCTTAATACTGTTTACTCCCATATTTGTGCTATGATTTTTTCAAAATAACTTATTAATGATCCAAGAATAAGGATGTGAAAACCTATATATATTAGTGATATGATAAATTTTTTAGAAAAAAATAAATTTATTTGGTTTGCTATTTTAACAATCAACTAGTAATTTGACTATTATTTCTTAGTACTCTTTAGTCCCATATTAATATTATGATTTTTTTTAAATAACTTATGAATGATCCAACCATAAGGATGTGAAGATATATATATATTAGTGATATGATAAAATTTCTAGAAAAAAATAAATTTATTTGGTTTGCGATTTTAACAGTCAACTAGTAGTTTGACATGTACTTCCAATTATTGTTTAATCCCATATTAATGTTATGATTTTTTGAAAATAACTTATTAATGATCCAACCATAAGGATGCGAAGATCTATATATATTAGTGATATGATAAAGTTTTTGTTATTCCTAGTGGACTAACAATGAGATTTACAGAAGGGGGGTTGAATGTAAATCTCAAAACTTTTTCAAGTTTTGAGCAGTTTATGAAAGTTGTGTGTTCAAGAAGAACAAGTGTGTGAATTGCTTTAAGCTAATACAGACAGATATATATTCAAGCACAAATGTAAAGAACACAACAGACCTTAAAAACTTTTCTGGTGGATTTGTTGTTCCACCAGAGATGGTATTTTAGAAAATCTGTGATTAAACAATGTTGATCACAGCTGCATCCTAGTACAAACTAGATGAATTTTCTCTCAATATTTTTCTAAACAGCTCTGGAAAATCTCACATCTAATTACTAGCTTCTACTTGGTTTATATATTACCAAGTGTACAAGTGAAGAACAATATAAAATACAGTAATAAAATAAGATCTTCACTTGCTTCTTTTCCTGTTCACTCCAGTACTTTGTTGACTATTGCATCTTTGTACTAGAGAAGAACGGCTGCTTTTTCTGTTGTTCCTGAAATTCGGCTACCACATCTCAGTTGTCTCTATCAACCCATGTGCCTCTGTTTGTAGGTACAACTACCCCTTATCAACGGCTAATCATCAGAACATCCGTTGAAGCTTTCATCCGTTGATGCACTCATCCGTTGAAGGATGTTATCCGTTGAAGCTTTCATCCGTTGATGCACTCATCCGTTGAAGGATGTTATCCGTTGATGACTTTATCCGTTGAAGCTTTAGAGACATCCGTTGAAGCTTAGCTTCTCATCCGTTGAAGGTCTTTAAGTCATCCGTTGATACCACTTCACTTATACAAAATTACAAGGCATGAAGTATTTACAATTGGCCTTCCTATCTGCATATCATCTAGTAGTCAACATGACTCATAGTTTCTCTCAACTTCCAAGAATTACATTTTAAATACAGAGACTGAAATATGCTACAACACTAGACTTATTTCTAAGTAAAGCTACACCATCAACGGATAGCCAAAGTGGTCTTATCCGTTGAGGCTACAGACACTAAATTTCTACTTACGTATTTTGTTAAACATATCATCAAACTAATGCACATACATTCCTAACAATCTCCCCCTATTTATGTCTATAAGAATTGTAGGCATAAATTCAGGGTTAACTTGATGATAACAAAACACTTAACAGATATCTGAATTGAAACTAAGTAGAAATTTAAAAATGCTGCAAAAGTGTATGTACTAGGAGATAATTGAAGATTTACAGTGTTTCCAAGGACACTCCTTTAGTCTGAGCAAATCATCTTTTTCTTCTTTGTTCCCTGGTTTTCTTTCCTAGCCTTTTGTCATTTTCCTCAATTTGGAGTTGGAGTTGTCTGAAGAATTCAGCTTCATCTTCAACACTGACATCCAACTTAGATTGCATTTCTTTGAGAGTTTCATTGCTGGCAATCTTGAGTTGGTCTTCAAGTCTGAAAAATCTTCTGACTCCTTTATCATCTCTAAATTCCATCAACCAATGAGGTGATTTGAGAATTTTCATTTCCCTTTCTTGAATGAGTAAAGTCCTGGGTAAAGCATTGGGCTCCCTCCAAGTTTTCCTTATATTGGCTATCTTGTTGAGAATTTCAGTCTTGGCAGTTCTGGTAAAGCCATAATCCTTTTGTATAGCTGAATAGACTCTAATCAAGGTAGAGTAGCCTTCATCCAGAATCCTGTGGAGAGGCCATGTTCTTTCCCCAGCTCCTTTATATCTGAACACTAATCTCTCTGGTAACTGTCTGTAGGCAGCTATTCCCCTTACATCCTCCAGCTCATCCAGATAGAGTTCAATGTCTGAAATTTCTTTTATGTCACAGATGTGAACATAATCATCTTTAGAAATGGGTGACTTAGGCTTAGGTTTTTGTTTTTGAGTGAATTTCTTAGAGGTTATGGGAGGTGTAGATTTTGGTTTTCTTTTCTGTTTCTTTGGTAGTGGAAGAGTGGTTAGAAAGGTAGGCAATTTGATAGTGTCCCAATCAATAGGTTCCTCTTTTGGAATGATTGGTTCACCATGGATGTTTATTGTGGGATCAGCAACAAGGGGTTCAGGTATGGAAGGTAGTGGTTTAGATATAGATTTGGTTACTTCAGTGTTATCTCCACTCCTTCTATGTGCCTTGGCCTTTCTTCTGTTTCCCTTCTGCCATTCCTCTCTTTCTTCCACACTCTCACCAAATATACTCCCTAAAACCTCATCTAGGTTTGTAGTCTTGTCTTCACCCCTGACTTCAATCCCTTTTTCTTTTTCAACTAGACTTGACTTTAGCTGTTGTTCAAGCTTTGCTTGTGCTCTTTTGTCAGCCTTTAATTGCTTGTCTTCTTCCTTCTTGGCTATTGAGAATTTGGGATGTTCTTGCATCACACATATGCTCTTTCCCTCTCTAATGATAATAGCTCTATTTCTCCTTACAGCCTCATCCATGGTCTTTTTGAGATAAGCAATACTTCTGCCTAAAATCTTGTTCTCATCAGCTTTTGGAGGAGGAAAGTCCACTTCTTTTAAAGGATTCTTTGTTGAGTCCTTATTGGATCTTTCATTGGGCTTGAGAATTATAGCTTGTAGTTCTTTGGAAGAAGCTTCTCCATCCTTATGACTCCCTACTGGCATGAGCTCCATGTTGATTGGTTCAATTTTTTTGCTGTATTTCACAGATGTTGATTTGTCTTGTGTAGAACCAAACAACAGTTGCAACCTTTCATCAATTCTCCTCCTTTGCTCTTTCACTTGAATTTCAGCTGCTGCTAGCTGAATCAAATCAATTCCATCAGGCTTTCCCTTGATTTGAATGATTGGAGAAGTAGTGATGGCAGGAACTAGCACTTTAGATATGTTGACTTTTGTAGATAGCTCTCCTTCCCCTTCCCTTTTACTCTCCCCCTTTTTGTTATCATCAAGGAGAGGGGTCAAGCCTTGTGCTTTTGCCAGCTGCATTAGGAGACTGGTTTGAGATTGTTGATTGTGAAGAATGGTGGCCACAGAATTTTCAATAACTTGAACTCTGTCTTCTAACTTGGCCAACCGTTTTTCAGTAACAGATTCTTTCTTCAATCTCAAAACCAAGTCCTGCAATGTACCATAGGGCATGACTGAATCCAATTTTTCTGAAGTATAGGTTTTCAAGTCAGCAATATCCTTCCTGAGATCATCCATACTCAGATTCTGCTTCACTTGCTGCAGCTTCATGAGATGCAGTGAGTCCAGGTGAGCTTGAAGGATAGCCTTGATACTTGCATGTGAAGTATTCTGAATGGCCTGTTGAATAGTGTTGATTTGTTTGACTAAAGAGACATTGAATTCCCCTGATCTGTACTCCTTAGTCAAGGCCCATTCAGGTAGATTTGGAATTGAACTAGGGCCTTCATCTCCCCCTAAGTTCATGCTTCCATCAAAAGAAATAGAGTCATCATCATCAGAATTTGCTCCAAATTCCTCAGATGGCTCACCAGCTGTAGAAGGCATTTTGTTAATGGCAGCTTTATCCCTTTGAAGAGATTCTGCTGTGTGCACTAGATGTAGTGACCTTTCTGCTTTCTCATTGCCCTGAGCAGCCAACAGTTGATAGGCTGTCACAGGATGAGTAAAAGTGTCAGCATCCAAGGAAATGTTATCAATTACAGCTTTGTAATGTTGCTGAAATTGTCTTTCCTTTTCAGCATCATCCACAATCATTGACTCATTAGCAATGGCTGGTTCCACCCTTGTATCTACTGTACCTGCTTTTCTCTCTTTTTCTCTATGTTCTTGCATCAGGGGCTCCCCCTGGCTCACACAACTCACTCCCTCACCTTCACCTACTAAGGTGGTACTCCACTCACTTACTTTTGCCATGCTGGAAGAAATAGCATGCATTTTTGAGCTCTCAATCTCTCCTTTTGCCTGGGAGCAACCCAGCCTCTCACTCAAATTGTCACTCCCTTCCCTCAATCCTAAGAGTGATTGCACAGTATTCATATCTTCTACACTTGGGATTAATTCAGTTATTTGTGTAGAGACTGTCAACGGATGTGGAATATCCGTTGAAGGTGAAACTGATGTTATCAACGGATAACTGCTGTTAAGCTTATCCGTTGAAGAACAACCACTTGTCAACGGATGAGTGATATCCGTTGAAGAAGGAAAAGAAGTTGAAATTGAAAGTGATATAACTGTTCAATCTGTGTAGATTGATTTGAGATGTGGTGACACAGATCCTTCAATTATATCTGAAAGAATTTGCGGGTGATCCAACAAATCATCCAAGAGATGATGATCACCTGTATTTGAGTGGGGCTTCTCCCTGAGTTGTAAAGAGGGAGAATCAGGAATTGATGGGAATAACATATCCACATCCAGAGATGGTGATGAAGTGTTTGGTGATTGATGTGTGATTATTATGAGAGAATGGGGCTGTGACTCCACATTTATTGGAGTCACATCAAACTGAGTTTGAGAAGGCATAGATACAGATGGATGTATCTGTGCAGTGTGTGCACCCTGTGTAGAAGATTGGGTTCTAGCCTTCTTTCTTCTAATAAAGGCTTTTGTTGGTGAGTGTTTGGCTTTAGTGTCCCTCCCTCGTTTGTTCTGTGTTCCTGGTTTGGAACTATTTTCAATAGTAACATCCTTTTGGGAGGATGCTACTAGGGATGTGCTAGATACCTTTTCAACCACCACAGCTTTTTGAGAAACTGTGGCTTGGCTAGCTTGGGAAGCACTCAACTTTCCTTCCTTATCCTGGGGGTTTCTTTGATGTTCACCCCTCCCCTCACCACTCACACCCTGTTCACTCACCTCAGGGTTAATAGTTGGTGTTACAACTGTTGTCTTTTGAGAAACAACAGAGGTGGATTTCTTTGTCTTTGATTTTGAAAGTTTAGTTTTGGTGACCTTGGTAGAAATCTGTTGGGGCATCACAGATTTCATGGCCACACTAGAAGATAAAGAAATAGAGGGGTTGGAAGAAGTAGGAGTTGTAGAAGCAATTACCTCACCTACCTGAGGTGCATTCATGATTGGTAAATATACCAATGACACACTGCTGTTAAGATCCATTCTCATCAAGTCTGCAAGAACTCTTTTCTCTTGTGCCCAGCACTTGAGTTTATTATTCTCATTGATTATGACTAAACCTTCAGCAACATGGTTAGCCAATAACATAAAGAATCTAGCATAATAGATGTTATTAGGTCTATTAGCTTTGTTACCTAATCTAGTACCTAATTCTAGCATCACATAGTTGCTAAAGTTAAAATACCTATCAGAAACAAGCATATAGAGCATATTAACCAGAGATGAAGTTATGGCATCAAAATTACTAATTTTCCCAGAGAAAACCTTTATAAAGGCATCCCCAAGGAAACTCCATTCTTTCCTAAGGCCTTTTCTTCTAATACTCCCTAAATTAGCAGAGTTAAGAGAATAACCTATGGAATCTAACATGCTGGATACATCACTATCAGTGTGTGGTGTCATGGCATTGTTCTCAGGCAATTTAAAACATGCTTGTAAATCATCACAGTTAATACAGTGAGTTTTACCTTTGAGAGTGAAGGAGATAGTCATATCCATGGAGTTGAACTCAGCAGTTGTCCAAATCTCCTCAACTACTTCACAGAAAATTGTTGGGGCTTCCAGCATTGCATAGCTAAGTTTACAGTTTTTGATGAAGTCCATCATTTTGTGATAGTCTGAGTGGGCTTCATTCTTTTCTACCAAAGCTATGAAATTGTTCTTTTCATATATGAACCCAGATTGAGACATAATCTTCACGACTGGTGCCATTGTTGTGAATAGAAATTGCAGAGAATAACTTGAAGTTTTTGCAGAGAGAAAATGGTAAATGCTTGAAATTTTAAGAAAGCGTAAAGTAAAAATGAACAATCAGAAGGACTTATATGCTTTCTCAAATTAATAAACAAAAATATAAAATAAAGATTTATCAATAAATATGCGTTAGTGAATTTCAGCCGTTTTAAGAATAAACTGTAAGTATTCTAAAAACTACCTTTAAAACCAATACATACAGATGTATGTATGAGTATCAACGGTTAAGAGAATAGAATCAACGGCTGTTAAACACCTGAATTGATTGATGTGACATTTCAACGGATAAGGCAAATTGTCATCCGTTGAAAGGTACTTCAGTTTTATCCGTTGACGGATAAAAATTCCAGAAATGTATTTGTCTTTCAACGGATAATGATTATCCGTTGATAGAGCAATTTTGACTTTCAACGGATAGGGAACATCCGTTGATGGAATAAACTATGTTAAAAGTCAAATTTGTTCTTAGCAACTAATATATTTCAGGCTTCAATTCAAATTGCAATAAAGACATGAATTTTAAGAGTAATTAAGCATACCTAGCTCACTTACCAATCTTGTGAATGTTGATTCATCAAGTGGCTTGGTAAATATGTCAGCAATTTGTTGTTCACTTGGAACAAAATGTAGTTCCACTGTACCATTCATGACATGCTCCCTAATGAAGTGGTACTTGATATCAATGTGCTTGGTCCTTGAGTGCTGCACAGGATTCTCTGTTATGGCTATGGCACTTGTGTTGTCACAAAAGATAGGAATTCTATCAACATGAAGTCCATAGTCAAGGAGTTGGTTCCTCATCCATAACACTTGAGAACAGCAACTTCCAGCAGCAATGTATTCAGCCTCAGCTGTAGAAGTAGAGACTGAATTTTGCTTTTTGCTAAACCATGATACAAGCTTGTTTCCCAGGAATTGGCAGGAGCCTGTTGTACTTTTCCTATCTATTTTGCAACCTGCATAGTCTGCATCTGAATAACCAATTAGATCGAAGCCAGATTCTCTAGGATACCAAATACCTAAATTTGGTGTACCCTTGAGATATCTGAAAATCCTTTTGATAGCAATTAAGTGAGACTCCCTAGGATCAGCTTGGAATCTAGCACATAGACATGTAGCAAACATTATATCTGGTCTGCTAGCAGTTAAATATAAAAGTGAACCAACCATGCCTCTATAACTTGTAATATCCACAGACCTTTCAGTCTTATTTAATTAAAGTTTGGTGGCAGTGGCCATGGGAGTTTTTGCAGATGAACATTCCATTAAGTCAAACTTCTTTAAAAGGTCATAAATATATTTAGTTTGACTAATGAAAATTCCATCACTAACTTGTTTAACTTGTAAACCAAGAAAATAGGTTAGTTCTCCCATTAGGCTCATTTCATAATTACTTTGCATTAGCTTAGCAAACTTTTTGCAAAGTTTATCATCTATAGAGCCAAATATTATGTCATCTACATAAATTTGAACAAGTATACTAGAGCCATTAACATCCCTAAAGAAGAGAGTTTTATCAACAGTACCTCGAGTGAAGTGATTCTCCAAAAGAAATTTTGATAAGGTTTCATACCAGGCTCTAGGTGCTTGCTTCAGTCCATAGAGTGCTTTCAACAGATAATACACATAGTCTGGAAAATTTGGATCTTCAAATCCTGGAGGTTGACTTACATAGACTTCTTCCTCTAATTTCCCATTTAGAAATGCACTCTTGACATCCATTTGATAGACTTTGAAATTGGCATGGGCTGCATGGGCTAGAAATATTCTGATGGCTTCAAGTCTTGCAACAGGAGCATATGTTTCATCAAAATCTATTCCCTCTTGCTGAGAATAGCCTTTAGCAACCAGTCTGGCTTTATTCCTTATGATAATGCCATTTTCATCCATCTTGTTTCTGAATACCCACTTTGTGTCAATAGGACTCTTGTTCTTTGGTTTGGGTACCAGCTTCCATACTTGGTTTCTCTCAAATTGGTTCAGCTCTTCCTGCATAGCTAATATCCAATCTGGATCCAATAGAGCTTCTTCCACTTTCTTAGGTTCCTCCTGAGACAGAAAACTACTATACAGACATTCATCTTGAGTGGCTTTTCTTGTTTGCACTTTAGATGATGCATCACCAATGATCAGTTCAAAGGGATGATTCTTGGTCCATTTCCTTTGTGGTGGAAGATGTGCTCTAGATGAGGTGGCCTCAGTATTGTCATGATGTGAGACAGAGTGTTGACTAGTTGAAACTCCCCCTGAGTTGTTGGTCCTTTGCAGGGAACTTGGAGTTCTATCAACTGATGATGTAAATCGATTATCCGTTGATGAACTATGATCAACGGATGCTTCATTTTGTACTTCAACGGATGATGCACTATGTCTTTCAACGGATACTGCATTATCCAAGGGCATGTTTTGAATCCCTTTTGAAGTGTCATCTCCATCAGTCTCCTCTTCACTATCATCACAATATATCTCAATGTTGTCAAATTTGAGTCTCTCATTATGTCCCTCATCTGTTAGTCCATCAATCTTTTTATCATCAAACACAACATGCACAGATTCCATAACAATGTTGGTTCTTAGATTGTAGACCCTATAAGATTTTCCAGCTGAGTAACCAACAAATATCCCTTCATCAGCCTTTGCATCAAACTTCCCTTTATGGTCAGATTGATTCCTCAGTATAAAGCATTTACATCCAAAGACATGAAGAAAGCTTAGAGTTGGTTTTCTTCTCTTGAACAACTGATAAGGAGTCATGCCTTTAGCTTGATTGATCAAAGAAATATTCTGAGTGAAGCAGGCACAATTAACAGCTTCAGCCCAGAAATATGTTGGTAACTTTGATTCTTCAAGCATTGTTCTGGCAGCTTCAATTAAAGATCTGTTCTTTCTTTCAACAACCCCATTTTGCTGAGGTGTTCTTGGAGCTGAGAACTCATGCATGATTCCATTTTCTTCACAGAACAGCCTTAATGTCAAATTCTTGAATTCAGTTCCATTGTCACTCCTGATATTTCTAACCTTCAAGTCAGGATGATTGTTGACTTGCCTGATGTGATTGATAATGATTTCACTTGCTTCATCCTTTGATCCAAGAAAATAGACCCATGAGAACTTTGAGAAATCATCTACAATCACTAAGCAATATCTTTTTCTTGCAATAGACAATACATTGACTGGTCCAAACAAATCCATATGTAGCAGCTGTAATGGTTCATCAATTGTTGTTTCAAGCTTCTTTTTGAATGATGCTTTCCTTTGTTTGCCTTTCTGACAAGCATCACACAAACCATCCCTTGAGAATTCAACTAGAGGGATTCCTCTAACTAAGTCCTTTTTGACTAGATCATTCATTGTCTTGAAATTCAAGTGAGATAGCTTCTTGTGCCATAGCCAACTTTCAACTGTGCTTGCTTTGCTGAAGAGACAAGTAATGGATTCTGCATCTATAGAGTTGAAGTCAGCTATGTACACATTTCCTTTTCTAACTCCAGTTAGAACCACTTTGTTTTCTTTCTTACTAGTGACAACACAGGCTTCAGAATTGAAGGAAACTGTATTCCCTCTATCACATAGTTGACTGATTCTCAGTAAATTGTGCTTGAGACCATCAACTAATGCAACTTCATTAATGATGACATTCCTTGTTGAAATCAAGCCATATCCCATAGTAAACCCTTTGCTGTCATCTCCAAAGGTTATGCTAGGGCCAGCTCTCTCCTTGAACTCTGTGAGCAGGGAGAAATCTCCTGTCATGTGTCTTGAACAACCACTGTCCAAGTACCATAGATTTCTTCCATTTCCCTGCACACCATAAAATCAATCAATTTGATTTTGGTACCCAAGTTTCCTTGGGTCCATTCTTGTTAGCCTTTCTCCTAGACTTCATTCCTCCTGCATCTTTAGACTTAGGTAAGTTTGAGTTAACCTTGGTCTTAGATGTAGTTGGTTGAGGTGTAGGGTTAGTCACAGAATCATTTAGCACATTTGTAAAATTATTAGGCATTGATTGTGCAAACATGTTATTCCATATGGGCATATTGTATGGCATTTGAGGCATACTAAATGCAGCAAGATAAGGATTGTTAAAATATGGCATGTTTACAAAATGTGCATAAGGATTTTGTTGAGACATAACAGGCATAGCATGCAGAGGTGATGCAGACATATTAGGCATAGAAGAGGGTACATTTATGGGAGTCTTCTTAATGGATTTACAACTAGCAGATAGATGATTAACACTACTACAATGCACACAGCTTTTTCTAGGAGCATACCTATCAGGTGTGTAATTGTTGTGTTTATTAACTCCTACCTTCCCATTTCTGTTGGATTTTCTTTTAGATTCCTTTTTATCCTCAACCATCTTGAGCCTATTATTTAACTGTTCTAAGGTCATGTGCCCTACATTCACCTTACTGACATCTTTGGATGTGCTTGCTTCTTCTTTGACAAAGTTCTTTGAAGTTGAGCCAAACTTTTTGTTGAGTTTCTTTAGATTCTCTCTTTTAGAAACATCTGCCTGTTTTGATTGAGGAACCTTCAACGGATGCTCCTTTTCTTCCTTCAACGGATAACTTTCATCATCCGTTGATTCCACATCCGTTGACAGCCCATCAATTAATTCCAGTTTCTTTTTATTTTTATCCCAGGCAGTTTCACAGAATGATTCAATTCCTTGGACCTTAGCAATTTGAGCACTTACATCCCTAGATGTCTTCCAGGCTTTAATCACCTCTTGCTCTTTCTCTAATTGATTGGAAAGTATTTCTACTTTCTTAACAGATTCAGCTAGTTCATTTTCAACAGATATACAATGCAACTTTGTTTTCTATAGGTCAATCATCTTATCTTCTAACAAAGCATTTCTATTACTTAAAAACAGATTGTTCTCTCTAATCCTACTATTTTCTTTAGCAAGAGATTTAAGAGACACACGCAAATGATACAATTCGGTAGACATGTCATTAAAAGCATCATTGCACTCTTCTTTAGTAAGCTGTGTTAAGTCAGTAGTGATTACCTGATTGCTTGATGAACTAACTTCATTTTCTTCAGAATCAGCCATGAGAGCAAGGTTGACATACTCCACATCTTCATCCTCTTCATCTCCATTAGCTGCCCAGTCCCTTTCTTGAGTAATGAAAGCCCTCTCCTTTTGCTTGAGTAGATCAAAATACTTCTTTTTGTAATCTACTTGTTCAAATTTCTTCTTTTCAGAAGTTGGCTTTCTGCACTCACCTGCAAAGTGTCCACTTATACCACAATTGAAACACTTGAACTTGGATTTGTCCACAGTGTTTTTGTGAGGTTTAGTGGCTCTAGTGTTTTTCTTGAATTTCATCTTTGCAAATCTTCTGGACAGAAATGCAAGATGCTCATCAATACCATCTGAGTCATCTTGGCTGGAGTTGTCTTCATTTTCAGCAACTTGCTCTTTCCCCTTGCTTGATTCCTGATTTCTTATACCATCTTTGGAGTTTGATGTAGATCTCGCAGTTTCTTGTCTGCATTTCCTCTCATCTTCAGCTACCAATGCAACTGAACTTCCTTTCTTTCTCCCCTTCTCCAATACCTCATCCTGTTCCAGCTCTAGTTCATAAGTCTTCAAGATTCCATACAATCTTTCAAGAGTGAAGTCCTTATAATCTTGAGAGTTTCTTAAGGAGACAGTCATGGGTTTCCATTCCTTTGGCAAGGATCTTAAAAATTTAAGATTTGAATCCTTCACCTGGTACACTCTTCCATACAGCTTCAGTCCATTCAACAGCTTTTGGAACCTATTGAATATTTCATTTAAAGATTCATTTTCTTCAAAATGAAAGTATTCATACTGTTGAATGAGAAGCTGCATTTTGTTTTCTTTCACTTGTTCTGTACCTTCACACAGTAGTTGAACTGTGTCCCAAACCTCTTTGGCAGTTGTGCAATTTATCACATTATCAAACATATCCATGTTAAGACCATTAAACAAAATGTTCATAGCCTTCTTATCCTTGTGGACTTCTTCTGTGTCTTCCATTGTCCATTCTGCTCTAGGTTTTGGAATGGATTGACCAACAGCAACTGTGGCTGTAGCAACTGTTGCTACTTTGTGGGGAATGTGAGGACCATTCTCAATGCAGTTTACATAACCTTCATCTTGGGAGAGTAGATGAAGGTGCATTTTCACCTTCCAATGGTGATAACTGTCTTTGTCAAGAACTGGGATCTTTACTCCAATATCCTTCTTACTCATCTTTGTTAGATTCCAAGATCTTTAAACTCTTTGTATGTCAAGAGCCTGCTCTGATACCAATTGTTATTCCTAGTGGACTAACAATGAGATTTACAGAAGGGGGGTTGAATGTAAATCTCAAAACTTTTTCAAGTTTTGAGCAGTTTATGAAAGTTGTGTGTTCAAGAAGAACAAGTGTGTGAATTGCTTTAAGCTAATACAGACAGATATATATTCAAGCACAAATGTAAAGAACACAACAGACCTTAAAAACTTTTCTGGTGGATTTGTTGTTCCACCAGAGATGGTATTTTAGAAAATCTGTGATTAAACAATGTTGATCACAGCTGCATCCTAGTACAAACTAGATGAATTTTCTCTCAATATTTTTCTAAACAGCTCTGGAAAATCTCACATCTAATTACTAGCTTCTACTTGGTTTATATATTACCATGTAATATCCGTATTTTTATTTTAATTATTATCTATTTAATATTTGTATTAGTTAGAAATAGATTAGAATTAGTAATAATAGTAATTTTTAATACAATTTGATTTGGAATAGAATTAGTAATTATATTATTAATTAGGTTAGGGATATGATTCTATTAATTGTGGGCGTGTGGGCCTATAAATATATATATATACAAGTTATGTCCTATTCTATGTCTTTTTAATTGGAGCCGTTCTTAGAGGCTAGGGTTTGAGAAGACAAGAAGATCTTAGAAGTTTATTCTTGTGTTATTCGATTGATCAAGGTACGAGAATCGATCTTTTCTTCTTCATAATCATATCATGTTCATCTTCTTATTTGTTTGTGCTGAAATTCGTATGTGATAAAATCAGCATCTCGTATCTGTTGTAAAATCCATAACTTATTCGTTTGTACACGGAATTCATTGATTCTTGATTTTCTGGAAAGCTTGTTTCGATACCTACAACTTCCATGTTTACATATTTTGTGGAATCAGCCTCTAACTATGTGCAAATATCCATTCTTTGTGACCCTTCAGATTTATGACGTGAACAGTTTTTCATACCTTCTAAAATTCGTTATAAATCGATCTTATGTCGGAAAATTACTCATGATATCAATCTGGAAAGCTTATGAAATTATCTTTCATTATATGGTATACCCATTATATATCTAAATCTTTTAAATTGCCTAAATTGCCTTACAAATATTCTGGTCTGTTTATACTTATCAGCATAGTTGTTTCATGTTCAAAAATTCATATCTTCTTCGATTCCGGGGACGGAATCCTTTTTAAGGGGGTATATATGTAATATCCGTATTTTTATTTTAATTATTATCTATTTAATATTTGTATTAGTTAGAAATAGATTAGAATTAGTAATAATAGTAATTTTTAATACAATTTGATTTGGAATAGAATTAGTAATTATATTATTAATTAGGTTAGGGATAGGATTCTATTAATTGTGGGCGTGTGGGCCTATAAATATATATATATACAAGTTATGTCCTATTCTATGTCTTTTTAATTGGAGCCGTTCTTAGAGGCTAGGGTTTGAGAAGACAAGAAGATCTTAGAAGTTTATTCTTGTGTTATTCGATTGATCAAGGTACGAGAATCGATCTTTTCTTCTTCATAATCATATCATGTTCATCTTCTTATTTGTTTGTGCTGAAATTCGTATGTGATAAAATCAGCATCTCGTATCTGTTGTAAAATCCATAACTTATTCGTTTGTACACGGAATTCATTGATTCTTGATTTTCTGGAAAGCTTGTTTCGATACCTACAACTTCCATGTTTACATATTTTGTGGAATCAGCCTCTAACTATGTGCAAATATCCATTCTTTGTGACCCTTCAGATTTATGACGTGAACAGTTTTTCATACCTTCTAAAATTCGTTATAAATCGATCTTATGTCGGAAAATTACTCATGATATCAATCTGGAAAGCTTATGAAATTATCTTTCATTATATGGTATACCCATTATATATCTAAATCTTTTAAATTGCCTAAATTGCCTTACAAATATTCTGGTCTGTTTATACTTATCAGCATAGTTGTTTCATGTTCAAAAATTCATATCTTCTTCATTATTCGTCATAAAATTATGATCTTTATAAATTATGAAACCTCTGAGAATTCTCTTTCATTGTCTAGTTATAGTCGAAGTGAGATCAGATTGTCTTTATTGTCTAAATTTGCCTTCTTTGTAATCTGTTCCTGAATAATTTCTGCTGTGATACCTGAACTTCAAAAATTCATAACTAATTCGTTATCAGTGCGTTTTTGATGAATCTTAACATTTTGGAATCCTTGTTAAATCTACTTTATTTCTCCAGTTGACCATTATTTCAAATCCTTAACTTATCTGCTGTTAAAATTCGAATTAGTATAAGTTGTTCACTTTCAATCGTATTTCAACAATCCGATTTAATGGTCCATCAGATGAGGTACGGATTTCGTCCCCTTTTTTTTCAGTGCTACTCCTTTTATTATTAAATATATCTGATTCTTTCCCTTCATATTTTTATTCATTCCGTTCTTATTCGTTTGATCTCTGAAAATTATTTTAAATCTGTTCTGGAAGTTTTAAATATTTAATCTTGCGAGCTTTAAAATTATGTTTGTTAAATATCTGTTTAGAATATTTGAAATATCTGCTGCAAGTGATTCTTAAAATTGTGAAAATTATTTTATTTGAACCCTTAGAGTGAAATAGGGTATACCGAGTTAACCAGCTGTAGGGGTACTACAGCCATGTCATTGCGGCACCATTGGCATGACACTTCCATGGCAGTGTGATTGGTCACGGCGTATCCTTCTGTTAGCTCTTGGGAGGAGCTTTTGCGCATTTGATATTTGTTCAGGATACGTGGGTGCACCCAGAGTTTGATTTGTGATTTGATTTATGGTGACGTTGTATATGCCGTACACGTTATCCATTCTGTTGCACGCATTAGGTACCCTATGATGTGTGTATTTGTATCTGTTCTGATATCGGTATGAAATATCCTAACCCCTCGTTGCTTCAGCCTTGCTTATTTTTAAAATTGTTATTGTATTGTAAACTGCAGATTATTTATTTTGATTCTCTTGTTTTATAAATTGTATTCCAAATCCGTACTGGGCGTTTGGCTCATGCCGTATTATTTTTCTGGCAGGTGCTTAGGGGAAATCTGGGATTGTGTGATGGAGAGCTACCCCAATTCGTTGATTAGGATTTCAGAATTTTATCATTAGTAGACTTAATTGTTTATTTAGAGAATTCAGCATTTATATTTTTTTGGTTTAGACATTTTGGAGATTTAATATTATTTTGGAGATTTTAGACTGTTTAATTATTGTTAGAAATATATTAGCGCTCTGTTTGCAGGTTTTGGATTTTAAGTAATATCTCCCTTCTATTTTAATAAGGGGGTGTTACATACCAAGTGTACAAGTGAAGAACAATATAAAATACAGTAATAAAATAAGATCTTCACTTGCTTCTTTTCCTGTTCACTCCAGTACTTTGTTGACTATTGCATCTTTGTACTAGAGAAGAACGACTGCTTTTTCTGTTGTTCCTGAAATTCGGCTACCACATCTCAGTTGTCTCTATCAACCCATGTGCCTCTGTTTGTAGGTACAACTACCCCTTATCAACGGCTAATCATCAGAACATCCGTTGAAGCTTTCATCCGTTGATGCACTCATCCGTTGAAGGATGTTATCCGTTGAAGCTTTCATCCGTTGATGCACTCATCCGTTGAAGGATGTTATCCGTTGATGACTTTATCCGTTGAAGCTTTAGAGACATCCGTTGAAGCTTAGCTTCTCATCCGTTGAAGGTCTTTAAGTCATCCGTTGATGCCACTTCGCTTATACAAAATTACAAGGCATGAAGTATTTACAATTGGCCTTCCTATCTGCATATCATCTAGTAGTCAACATGACTCATAGTTTCTCTCAACTTCCAAGAATTACATTTTAAATATAGAGACTGAAATATGCTACAACACTAGACTTATTTCTAAGTAAAGCTACACCATCAACGGATAGCCAAAGTGGTCTTATCCGTTGAGGCTACAGACACTAAATTTCTACTTAAGTATTTTGTTAAACATATCATCAAACTAATGCACATACATTCCTAACACTTATGAATGATCCAACTATGAGTATGTGAATTTCTATATATATTAGTGATATAATAAAAATTTTAGAAATAAAATAAATTTATTTGGTTTGTTATTTTAACAGTCAACTAGTATTTTGACAAGTACTTCTTAATACTGTTTAGTCGCATATTAATGTTATGATTTTTTCAAAATAACTTATGAATGATCCAACTATGAGTATGTGAAGTTCTATATATATTAGTGATATAATAAAAATGTAGAAATAAAATAAATTTATTTGGTTTGTTATTTTAACAGTCAACTAGTATTTTAACCAATACTTCTTAATACTGTTTAGTCCCATATTAATGTTATGATTTTTTCAAAATAACTTATTAATGATCCAACCATAATGATGTCAAGATCTATATATATTAGTGATATGATAAATGTTTTAGAAAAAAATAAATTTATTTGGTTTGTTATTTTAACAGTCAACTAGTAGTTTGACGGGTACTTCTTAGTACTGTTTAGTCGCATATTAATTTTATGATTTTTTCAAAATAACTTATGAATGATCCAACTATAAGTATGTGAATTTCTATATATATTAGTGATATAATAAAAATTTTAGAAATAAAATAAATTTATTTGGTTTGTTATTTTAATAGTCAACTAGTATTTTGACCAATACTTTTTAATACTGTTCAGTCGCATATTAATGTTATGATTTTTTTCAAAATAACTTATGAATGATCCAACTGCAAGTCTGTGAAGTTCTATATATATTAGTGATATAATAAAAATTTTAGAAATAAAATGAATTTATTTGGTTTGCTATTTTAACAGTCAACTAGTAGTTTGACGGGTACTTCTTAGTACTGTTTAGTCGCATATTAATGTTATGATTTTTTCAAAATAACTTATGAATGATCCAACTATGAGTATGTGAATTTCTATATATATTAGTGATATAATAAAAATTTTAGAAATAAAATAAATTTATTTGGTTTCTTATTTTAACAGTCAACTAGTATTTTGACAAGTACTTCTTAATACTGTTTAGTCGCATATTAATGTTATGATTTTTTCAAAATAACTTATGAATGATCCAACTATGAGTATGTGAAGTTCTACATATATTAGTGATATAATAAAAATGTAGAAATAAAATAAATTTATTTGGTTTGTTATTTTAACAGTCAACTAGTATTTTAACCAGTACTTCTTAATACTGTTTAGTCCCATATTAATGTTATGATTTTTTCAAAATAACTTATTAATGATCCATCCATAAGGATGTCAAGACCTATATATATTAGTGATATGATAAATGTTTTAGAAAAAAATAAATTTATTTGATTTGTTATTTTAACAGTCAACTAGTAGTTTGACGGGTACTTCTTAGTACTCTTTAGTCGCATATTAATTTTATGATTTTTTCAAAATAACTTATGAATGATCCAACTATAAGTATGTGAATTTCTATATATATTAGTGATATAATAAAAATTTTAGAAATAAAATAAATTTATTTGGTTTGTTATTTTAATAGTCAACTAGTATTTTGACCAATACTTTTTAATACTGTTCAGTCGCATATTAATGTTATGATTTTTTTCAAAATAACTTATGAATGATCCAACTGCAAGTCTGTGAAGTTCTATATATATTAGTGATATAATAAAAATTTTAGAAATAAAATGAATTTATTTGGTTTGCTATTTTAACAGTCAACTAGTAGTTTGACGGGTACTTCTTAGTACTGTTTAGTCGCATATTAATGTTATGATTTTTTTAAAATAACTTATGAATGATCCAACTATGAGTATGTGAATTTCTATATATATTAGTGATATAATAAAAATTTTAGAAATAAAATAAATTTATTTGGTTTGTTATTTTAACAGTCAACTAATATTTTGACCAGTACTTCTTTAGTCGCATATTAATGACATGATTTTTTCAAAATAACTTATGAATGATCCAACTAAAAGTATGTGAAGTTCTATATATATTAGTGATATGACAAAAATTTTAGAAATAAAATGAATTTATTTGGTTTGTTATTTTAACAGTCAACTAGTATTTTGACCAGTACTTCTTAATACTGTTTAGTCCCATATTAATGTTATGATTTTTTCAAAATAACTTATGAATGATCCAACCATAAGGATGTGAAGATCTATATATATATATTAGTGATATGATAAATTTTTTAGAAAAAAATAAATTTATTTGGTTTGTTATTTTAAGAGTTAACTAGTAGTTTGACGGGTACTTCTTAATTTGCATATTAATGTTATGATTTTTTCAAAATAACTTATTAATGATCCAACTATGAGCATGTGAAGTTCTATATATATTAGTGATATAATAAAAATGTATAAATAAAATAAATTTATTTAGTTTGTTATTTTAACAGTCAACTAGTATTTTAACCAGTACTTCTTAATACTGTTTAGTCCCATATTAATGTTATCATTTTTTCAAAATAACTTATTAATGATCCAACCATAAGGATGTCAAGATCTATATATTAGTGATATGATAAATGTTTTAGAAAAAAATAAATTTATTTGGTTTGTTATTTTAACAGTCTACTAGTAGTTTGACGGGTACTTCTTAGTACTGTTTAGTCGCATATTAATTTTATGATTTTTTCAAAATAACTTATGAATGATCCAAATATAAGTATGTGAAGTTCTATATATATTAGTGATATAATAAAAATTTTAAAAATAAAATAAATTTATTTGGTTTGTTATTTTAATAGTCAACTATTATTTTGACCAGTACTTCTTAATACTGTTTAGTCGCATATTAATGTTATGATTTTTTTTAAAATAACTTATGAATGATCCAACTGCAAGTATGTGAAGTTCTATATATATTAGTGATATAATAAAAAATTTAGAAATAAAATGAATTTATTTGGTTTGTTATTTTAACAGTCAACTAGTAGTTTGACGGGTACTTCTTAGTACTGTTTAGTCGCATATAAATGTTATGATTTTTTTAAAATAACTTATGAATGATCCAACTATGAGTATGTAAATTTCTATATATATTAGTGATATAATAAAAATTTTAGAAATAAAATAAATTTATTTGGTTTGTTATTTTAACAGTCAACTAGTATTTTGACCAGTACTTCTTTAGTCGCGTATTAATGTCATGATTTTTTCAAAATAACTTATGAATGATCCAACTAAAAGTAGGTGAAGTTCTATATATATTAGTGATATAAAAAAAAATTTAGAAATAAAATGAATTTATTTGGTTTGTTATTTTAACAGTCAACTAGTATTTTGACTAGTACTTCTTAATACTGTTTAGTCCCATATTAATGTTATGATTTTTTCAAAATAACTTATGAATGATCCAACCATAAGGATGTGAAGATCTATATATATATTAGTGATATGATAAATTTTTTAGAAAAAAATAAATTTATTTGGTTTGTTATTTTAAGAGTTAACTAGTAGTTTGACGGGTACTTCTTAGTTTGCATATTAATGTTATGATTTTTTCAAAATAACTTATTAATGATCCAACTATAAGTATGTGAAGTTCTATATATATTAGTGATATAATAAAAATTTTAGAAATAAAATAAATTTATTTTGTTTGTTATTTTAACAGTCAACTATGACGGGTACTTCTTAGTACTGTTTAGTCGCATATTAATGTTATAACTTTTTTCAAAATAACTTATGAATGATCCAACTATAAGTATGTGAATTTATATATATATTAGTGATATAATAAAAAAATTTAGAAATAAAATAAATTTATTTGGTTTGTTATTTTAACAGTCAACTAGTATTTTGACCACTACTTCTTAATAATGTTTAGTCGCATATTAATGTTATGATTTTTTCAAAATAACTTATGAATGATCCAACTACAAATATGTGAAGTTCTATATATATTAGTGATATAATAAAGTTTTAGAAATAAAATTAATTCATTTGGTTTGTTATTTTAACAGTCAACTAGTATTTTGACCAGTACTTCTTAATACTGTTTAGTCCCATATTAATGTTATGATTTTTTCAAAATAACTTATGAATGATCCAACCATAAGGATGTGAAGATCGGTATATATTAGTGATATGATAAAATTTTTAGAAAAAAATAAATTTATTTGGTTTGTTATTTTAACAGTTAACTAGTAGTTTGACGGGTACTTCTTAGTACTATTTAGTCGCATATTAATGTTATGATTTTTTCAAAATAACTTATGAATGATCAAACTCTAAGTATGTGAAGTTCTATATATATTAGTGATATAATAAAAAAATTAGAAATAAAATAAATTTATTTGGTTTGTTATTTTAACAGTCAACTAGTAGTTTGACGGGTACTTCCTAGTACTGTTTAGTCGCATATTAATGTTATGATTTTTTCAAAATAACTTATGAATAATCCAACCATAAGGATGTAAAGATATATATATATATATATATTAGTGATATGATAAATGTTTTAGAAAAAAATAAATTTATTTGGTTTGTTATTTTAACAGTTAACTAGTAGTTTGACAGGTACTTCTTAGTATTGTTTAGTCGCATATTAATTTTATGATTTTTTCAAAATAACTTATAAATGATCCAACTATAAATATGTGAAGTTCTATATATATTAGTGATATAATAAAATTTTTAGAAATAAAATAAATTTATTTGGTTTGTTATTTTAACAGTCAACTGGTATTTTGACTAGTACTTCTTAATACTGTTTAGTCGCATATTAATGTTATGATTTTTTCAAAATACCTTATGAATGATCCAACTGCAAGTATGTGAAGTTCTATATATATTAGTGATATAATAAAAATTTTAGAAATAAAATGAATTTATTTGGTTTGTTATTTTAACAGTCAACTAGTAGTTTGACGGATACTTGTTAGTACTGTTTATTCGCATATTAATGTTATGATTTTTTCAAAATAACTTATGAATGATCCAACTATGAGTATGTGAATTTCTATATATATTAGTGATATAATAAAAAATTTATAAATAAAATAAATTTATTTGGTTTGTTATTTTAACAGTCAATTAGTATTTTTACCTGTACTTCTTAATACTGTTTAGTCGCATATTAATGTTATGATTTTTTCAAAATAACTTATGAATGATCCAACTATTAGTATGTGAAGTTCTATATATATTAGTGATATAATAAAAATTTTAGAAATAAAATAAATTTATTTGGTTTGTTATTTTAACAGTCAACTAGTATTTTAACCTGTACTTCTTAATACTGTTTAGTCCCATATTAATGTTATGATTTTTTCAAAATAACTTATTAATGATCCAACCATAAGGATGTCAAGATCTATATATATTATTGATATGATAAATGTTTTAGAAAAAAATAAATTTATTTGGTTTGTTATTTTAACAGTCAACTAGTAGTTTGACGGGTACTTCTTAGTACTGTTTAGTCACATATTAATTTTATGATTTTTTCAAAATAACTTATGAATGATCCAACTATAAGTATGTGAAGTTCTATATATATTAGTGATATAATAAAATTTTTAGAAATAAAATAAATTTATTTGGTTTGTTATTTTAACAGTCAACTAGTATTTTGACCCGTACTTCTTAATACTGTTTAGTCGCATATTAATGTTATGATTTTTTCAAAATACCTTATGAATGATCCAACTGCAATTATGTGAAGTTCTATATATATTAGTGATATAATAAAAATTTTAGAAATAAAATGAATTTATTTGGTTTGTTATTTTAACAGTCAACTAGTAGTTTGACGGGTACTTCTTAGTATTGTTTAGTCGCATATTAATGTTATGATTTTTTCAAAATAACTTATGAATGATCCAACTATGAGTATGTAAATTTCTATATATATTAGTGATATAATAAAAATTTTAGAAATAAAATAAATTTATTTGGTTTGTTATTTTAACAGTCAACTAGTATTTTGACCAGTACTTCTTTAGTCGTGTATTAATGTCATGATTTTTTCAAAATAACTTATGAATGATCCAACTAAAAGTATGTGAAGTTCTATATATATTAGTGATATAAAAAAAAATTTAGAAATAAGATGAATTTATTTGGTTTGTTATTTTAACAGTCAACTAGTATTTTGACCAGTACTTCTTAATACTGTTTAGTCCCATATTAATGTTATGATTTTTTCAAAATAACTTATGAATGATCCAACCATAAGGATGTGAAGATCTATATATATATATTAGTGATATGATAAATATTTTAGAAAAAAATAAATTTATTTGGTTTGTTATTTTAAGAGTTAACTAGTAGTTTGACGGGTACTTCTTAGTTTGCATATTAATGTTATGATTTTTTCAAAATAACTTATTAATGATCCAACTATAAGTATGTGAAGTTCTATATATATTAGTGATATAATAAAAATTTTAGAAATAAAATAAATTTATTTTGTTTGTTATTTTAACAGTCAACTATGACGGGTACTTCTTAGTACTGTTTAGTCGCATATTAATGTTATAATTTTTTTCAAAATAACTTATGAATGATCCAACTATAAGTATGTGAATTTATATATATATTAGTGATATAATAAAAAAATTTAGAAATAAAATAAATTTATTTGGTTTGTTATTTTAACAGTCAACTAGTATTTTGACCACTACTTCTTAATAATGTTTAGTCGCATATTAATGTTATGATTTTTTCAAAATAACTTATGAATGATCCAACCATAAGGATGTGAAGATCTATATATATTAATGATATGATTAATGTTTTAGAAAAAAATAAATTTATTTGGTTTGTTATTTTAATAGTCAACTAGTAGTTTGGCGGGTACTTAGTACTGTTTAGTCGCATATTAATGTTATGATTTTTTCAAAATAACTTATGAATGATACAACTATAAGTATGTGAAGTTCTACATATATTAGTGATATAATAAAAATTTTAGAAATAAAATAAATTTATTTGGTTTGTTATTTTAACAGTCAACTAGTATTTTGACCAGTAATTTTAATACTGTTTAGTCGCATATTAATGTTATGATTTTTTCAAAATAACTTATGAATGACCCAACTATAAGTATGTGAAGTTATATATATATTAGTGATATAATAAAAAATTTATGTATAAAATAAATTTATTTGGTTTGTTATTTTAACAGTCAACTAGTATTTTGACCAGTACTTCTTAATACTGTTTAGTCGCATATTAATGTTATGATTTTTTCAAAATAACTTATGAATGATCCAACTACAAGTATGTGAAGTTCTATATATATTAGTGATATAACAAAAAATTTAGAAATAAAATGAATTTATTTGGTTTGTTATTTTAACAGTCAACTAGTATTTTGACCGGTACTTCTTAATACTGTTTAGTCCCATATTAATGTTATGATTTTATCAAAATAACTTATGAATGATCCAACCATAAGGATGTGAAGATCTATATATATATTAGTGATATGATAAATTTTTTAGAAAAAAATAAATTTATTTGGTTTGTTATTTTAAGAGTTAACTAGTAGTTTGACGGGTACTTCTTAGTTTGCATATTAATGTTATGATTTTTTCAAAATAACTTATTAATGATCCAACTATAAGTATGTGAAGGTCTATATATATTAGTGATATAATAAAAAATTTAGAAATAAAATAAATTTATTTTGTTTGTTATTTTAACAGTCAACTAGTAGTTTGACGGGTACTTTTTAGTATTGTTTAGTCGCATATTAATGTTATAATTTTTTTCAAAATAACTTATGAATGATCCAACTATAAGTGTGTGAATTTATATATATATTAGAGATATAAAAATTTTAGAAATAAAATAAATTTATTTGGTTTGTTATTTTAACAGTAAACTAGTATTTTGACCACTACTTCTTAATAATATTTAGTCGTATATTAATGTTACGATTTTTTCAAAATAACTTATGAATGATCCAACTACAAATATGTGAATTTCTATATATATTAGTGATATAATAAAGTTTTAGAAATAAAATTAATTAATTTGGTTTGTTATTTTAACAGTCAACTAGTATTTTGACCAGTACTTTTTAGTCCCATATTAATGTTATGATTTTTTCAAAATAACTTATGAATGATCCAACCATAAGGATGTGAAGATCGATATATATTAGTGATATGATAAAAATTTTAGAAAAAAATAAATTTATTTGGTTTGTTATTTTAACAGTTAACTAGTAGTTTGACGGGTACTTCTTAGTACTATTTAGTCGCATATTAATGTTATGATTTTTTCAAAATAACTTATGAATGATCCAACTATAAGTATGTGAAGTTCTATATATATTAGTGATATAATAAAAAAATTAGAAATAAAATAAATTTATTTGGTTTGTTATTTTAACAGTCAACTAGTAGTTTGACGGTACTTCCTAGTACTGTTTAGCCGCATATTAATGTTACGATTTTTTCAAAATAACTTATGAATGATCCAACTATGATTATATGAAGTTCTGTATATATTAGTGATATAATAAAAATTTTAGAAATAAAATAAATTTATTTGGTTTGTTATTTTAACAGTCAACTAGTATTTTGACTAGTACTTCTTAATACTATTTAGTCCCATATTAATGTTATGATTTTTTCAAAATAACTTATTAATTGATCCAATGATAAGGATGTCAAGATCTATATATATTAGTGATATGATAAATGTTTTAGAAAAAAATAAATTTATTTGGTTTTTTATTTTAACAGTCAACTAGTAGTTTGACGGGTACTTCTTGGGACTGTTTAGTCGCATATTAATTTTATGATTTTTTCAAAATAACTTATGAATGATCCCACTGTAAGTATGTGAAGTTATATATATATTAGTGATATAATAAAAATTTTAGAAATAAAATAAATTTATTTGGTTTGTTATTTTAACAGTCAACTAGTATTTTGACCAGTACTTCTTAATACTGTTTAGTCGCATATTAATGTTATGATTTTTTCAAAATAACTTATCAATGATCCAACTGCAAGTATGTGAAGTTCTATATATATTAGTGTTATAATAAAAATTTTAGAAATAAAATGAATTTATTTGGTTTGTTATTTTAACAGTCAACTCGTATTTTGACCAGTACTTCTTAATATTGTTCAGTCCCAAATTAATGTTATGATTTTTTCAAAATAACTTATGAATGATCCAACCATAAGGATGTGAAGATCTATATATATTAATGATATGATTAATGTTTTAGAAAAAAATAAATTTATTTGGTTTGTTATTTTAATAGTCAACTAGTAGTTTGACGGGTACTTAATACTGTTTAGTCGCATATTAATGTTATGATTTTTTCAAAATAACTTATGAATGATCCAACTATAAGTATGTGAAGTTCTACATATATTAGTGATATAATAAAAATTTTAGAAATAAAATAAATTTATTTGGTTTGTTATTTTAACAGTCAACTAGTATTTTGACCAGTACTTCTTAATACTGTTTAGTCGCATATTAATGTTATGATTTTTTCAAAATAACTTATGAATGACCCAAGTATAAGTATGTGAAGTTATATATATATTAGTGATATAATAAAAAATTTATATATAAAATAAATTTATTTGGTTTGTTATTTTAACAGTCAACTAGTATTTTGACCAGTACTTCTTAATACTGTTTAGTCGCATATTAATGTTATGATTTTTTCAAAATAAATTATGAATGATCCAACTATGAGTATGTGAAGTTCTATATATATTAGTGATATAATAAAAATTTTAGAAATAAAATAAATTTATTTGGTTTGTTATTTTAACAGTTAACTAGTAGTTTGACGGGTACTTCTTAGTACTATTTAGTCGCATATTAATGTTATGATTTTTTCAAAATAACTTATGAATGATCCAACTATAAGTATGTGAAGTTCTATATATATTAGTGATATAATAAAAAAATTAGAAATAAAATAAATTTATTTGGTTTGTTATTTTAACAGTCAACTAGTAGTTTGACGGTACTTCCTAGTACTGTTTAGTCGCATATTAATGTTACGATTTTTTCAAAATAACTTATGAATGATCCAACTATGATTATGTGAAGTTCTGTATATATTATTGATATAATAAAAATTTTAGAAATAAAATAAATTTATTTGGTTTGTTATTTTAACAGTCAACTAGTATTTTGACTAGTACTTCTTAATACTATTTAGTCCCATATTAATGTTATGATTTTTTCAAAATAACTTATTAATTGATCCAATGATAAGGATGTCAAGATCTATATATATTAGTGATATGATAAATGTTTTAGAAAAAAATAAATTTATTTGGTTTGTTATTTTAACAGTCAACTAGTAGTTTGACGTGTACTTCTTAGGACTGTTTAGTCGCATATTAATTTTATGATTTTTTCAAAATAACTTATGAATGATCCCACTGTAAGTATGTGAAGTTATATATATACTAGTGATATAATAAAAATTTTAGAAATAAAATAAATTTATTTGGTTTGTTATTTTAACAGTCAACTAGTATTTTGACCAGTACTTCTTAATACTGTTTAGTCGCATATTAATGTTATGATTTTTTCAAAATAACTTATGAATGATCCAACTACAAGTATATGAAGTTCTATATATATTAGTGATATAACAAAAAT
>NW_027417889.1:0-34903 GCF_009905375.1 Apium graveolens | reverse complement strand
TGACAACCCTAAGATTAGTTGTATTGTACCTTAATCTGTAATTCAGACTTGTAACACTTAATATCTGTAAAATGTAAATGGAGCAACTGGAGCATTTTTCTCTAAACATGTCAACCTAAGAATTCTATCTGGAAGAAGATCACGAAGATCATGCCTCAAAGAAGTATGAAGAAGCTTTGGAGTTGAATAAATCTGTTTGGTGTAAAACATTCTAAGTCAAGATTTCTACAAGTCACAGAATTAGTGTTATAGAGAAATCATTCGAGAACTCCAAAATGACTTATCGAGAAGTCATTTAAGCTCCAGAGTACCGACGGATAAATAACATCTACCCGACGGATGAGCAATATCTACTCGACGGATGAGCAATGCCTACCCGACGGATGAGCAATATCTACTCGACGGATGAGCAATGTCTACCCGACGGATAAGCAACATCCACCGGGTCTAGAGAACTCAAGAATTGCTATTGGAGATATCGATAAGTTAGATACCCATTCGAGAACTCATAGATATCGACAAGTATACATTCATTAGAGAACTCTGAGTTATCGATAAGCCAAAGTCCTTTGAGAACTCTGAGTTATCGATAAACCAAATTCACTAGAGAACTTAGAGTTGTCGATAAGTCAAGTTAACAATAAGTTTCAGAGATATCGATAAACCAACATGCCTATTGATATGTCGAGTTCTCTACAGCTTAATTGGAGATCTTGAAGTGAAGAAATTTCTCTAAGTACAGAATTGCAGAACAGTTCAATATCCAAGGTTGCAAATCAACAAACAATTCACACAGCTGGATTGACAAGTCTACAAAAAGCAGCTTGAGAGATGTGCAAGATCAATGGCAAAGATTAACTGACAGAGGAGATTAAAGTAATCACGGGATGCTAAAGATATGCTAAGCCAGAAATGGAAGATTTGCTTTTCTATAAATAGAAATGACAAGTGACAGTTTAGAAAAGCTAATAGCATGTTTATTACCCACTGTGTAAACCAGCAGTTAACTGAGTTATAAAGTTAACACTGGTCCTCTAGTTAAGTAGAACAATCAGAATAGAAAATTTATATGTTCTCTCTCAAGAAAGAAGCTAAGTTCTAGAACAAGAACTTAGAGATTTTGTAGCAAAACACTGCTTGATTTTTAATATAAAATTAAGTGAGTTTTGAAGATCTTTGTTTTATATATTTGCACAGCTATTCATGTTTAACATCCATTCTACTAAATCATTAACAACTACCAACTGCTAAAGCCTAAGTCGATCGAAAATCAAACAATTAAGCCAAAACACATTCACCCCCCCCCTGTGTTGTATTCATACCTAACAAGTGGTATCAGAGCAAAATCTGAAAGTAAACAGATTAGATCTTGGAAATTTGAATACACAGAAAATCAGTAGTATCACGATTTCTCCCTTTGATAAGGCCAATTACATTTTATGGAAAAAGAAAATGTTGCTGTTTATAAGAATGGCCAATCATCTTTACATTGGTATCCTCAAGAATGGGCCCTTCACTCCTATAGTTAGAGTTGAGGAAACCACATATGGAGATATGGTTATTCCAGCTCATTATGCTCCCAAGGATCCTTCTGAGTATACTGAACCTGAAAGAGAGAAAGTTTCCCTAGATAGTGCTTTGCAACTGATACTAATTGAGTCACTTGACAATGTAATGTATAATAACATTGTCAATTGTGACACTGCTAAACAGATCTGGGAAAAGATTGAAATACTCTGTGAAGGAACTGAGGAGGTTAGGTCAAATCAAAGAAGGATATTGATTTCTCAGTATGAGGGTTTTATGGCTAAACTAAAGGAGGGTATTACTGATGTGTTTGAAAGGTTTAATAAACTGATAAATGACTTGCAGCTTCATGATAAATTTTATGATATTGAAGAAGTGAATTTGAAGTTCTTGCTCACTCTCCCTGACCATTTGGAACAAAAGATCTCTGCAATCAGAGAAAGAAGGGATTTGAGTAGAATCACACTGGAAGTGCTCTATGGGATTCTGAAAACTTATGAACTTGAAATGATTCATTCTATGACAAGTTTGGTTGCATTCCCTGCAACATGAAAGTGATGAAGAGTTGCTACAGATTGAGAATTGATCTCATAGAATCAAAAGATGGTTCTATATCTGAAAGGGAAAATGCTCAACAGTCTATGAATTCCATTTTATCTCAAAATTCTCATTCTACTTCTGTAAAATCAGTTAACAAGAAGAAAGTGCCCAACACAGCTTGGGTAGCTGAACACACTTAATCCTCATTGTGTGCAGGGAAAAGGGAAGAAAGTCATATGGATCATTGATAGTGGATGTTCCAGGCATATGACAGGTGATAAGGCCCTGCTATCACAATTTGAGGAGATGGTTGGCCCTTTGGTGATCTTTGGAGACAACATCAAAGGATTCACAATGGGATATGGCAAGATTGTTTCTGGAAATATTGTCATTGAAGATGTAGCACTAGTTGCTGGATTCGAAGTAAATCTTCTAAGTGTTAGTCAATTTGCAGACAGAGGTTTTCAAGTTGTTTTCAACAAAGAAGATTGTGCTTTTATTAGCAAAAAGACTGGTGAAATTGCTCTTAAGGAAGTAAGAAAGGGAAGCTTGTTTGTTGCAGACTTAGACTCAACAAATAAGGAAGGAGTGTGTTGTTTCTACATCAAGGCATCAGAAGAGCAAAGCAAACTGTGGCATAAAAAGCTATCTCACTTGAATTTCAAAGCAATCAACACCTTAGTCAAGAAGGAGCTTATGAGAGACATGCCCAGTTTGGAATTTACTCAACTGGAAGTTTGTGAAGCTTGTCATAAAGGAAAGATGAAAAGATCAAGTCACAAGTCAAAATCTGTGAATTCCATAAGTGCACCTCTGCAACTTATTCACATGGACTTGTTTGGGCCAGTAAATGTCTTGTCCATTTCAAGGAACAGATATGCCCTTGTCATGGTTGATGATTTTTCAAGATACACTTAGGTTGAGTTCATGTACTCTAAAGATGAAACTCCAAACATTATAATTGAGCACATCAAGAAAATTGAGAAGCAAGCTGAAGGAAAGGTTAGTGTGATAAGATTGAGAAGTGATAATGGAACAGAATTCAGAAACTCGACATTAAGTGAATTCTACAAAAGCAAAGGCATTGTTCAAGAATTTTCAGCAGCAAGAACACCTCAACAGAATGGAGTAGTTGAGAGGAAAAATAGAACATTGGTTGAAGCTTCTAGAACTTTGCTACAAGATGCTCAGTTGCCAACTAGTTTTTGGGAAGAGCCTGTTAATACTGCATGCTACACTCAAAACAGATATCTCATCAACAAAGTTCATGGCAAATCACCCTACTCAATCATGTCTAACAGGAAGCCTACAGTGAAGCATCTGCATGTGTTTGGAAGCAAGTGTTATATTCTAAAAGACAACTCTGAATATGTGGGAAAATTTGACTCTAAAGTTTTTGAAACAATTTTTCTGGGATATTCATTGGAAAGAATATCCTATAAAGTTTATGTGATTGATCAAAAGAAAATTATGGAAAGCACATATGTGACTTTTGATTATGAAAAGTGTCCAGGCTTGGAGTGCCTTGATGTAAATGATGCTAAAGCCCTTGCATTTGGAAATCTAACCATTGATAATGATTCTGATGAGGAAGATGAAGTTGTGACACAACAAGTGACAAATGAAGAAACCTATGAACAAAATCATGGAAATGAAAGCTCTCTTCAGACACCTGAATTTGATGGCACAAACTCAGGGGGAGAAGGAGAAAATGGAAATGACAGTCATGGTAATACTGAAGAAAATGATGAAGGCACTAGTCAACAGACACACATCATAAAGTGGGATAGGAGTCATACAGTAGAAGCTATTATTGGTGATCCCTCAGCTGGTGTGAGAACTAGAAGTGCAACTGCTAATGAATGCCTACATGCATGTTTTCTTTCTCAAGTAGAGCCCAAGAAAACTGAAGAAGCCCTAATGGATCCTGACTGGATATATGCCATGCAGGAGGAGCTGGATCAGTTTGAGAGAAACAAAGTTTGGAAATTAGTCCATGTACCAAAGAACAGAAGCATAATTGGAACTAAGTAGGTGTACAGGAACAAAATGGATGAAAATAGAATTGTTACTAGAAACAAAACAAGGTTGGTTGCTAAAGGCTACTCACAAGAAGAGGGAATTGACTATGATGAGACTTTTGCTCCTGTTGCAAGACTAGAAGCAATAAGAATTTTTCTGGCATTTGCTGCACATTCAAATTTCAAGGTGTATCAAATGGATGTCAAGAGTGTTTTTCTCAATGGTGAACTAGAAGAAGAAGTTTATGTGCAACAGCCACCTGGCATTGAAGATCCAGAATTTCCTAACTTTGTTTACAAATTACTTAAGGCTCTATATGGATTGAAACAGGCACCAAGAGCCTGGTATGACACACTGTTAGAATTTCTACTCAAACATGGTTTTACCAGAGGTACTATTGATAAGACTCTCTTCTACAAGAAGCATGGTGAAGATATGATTCTAGTTCAAATCTATGTGGATGATATCATCTTTGGATCTATAAATGAAAAGCTTTATCAAAGATTCTCTAGGCTAATGCAGAGTGAGTATGAAATGAGCATGATGGGAGAATTGAGTTACTTCCTTGGCCTTCAAGTTAGTCAAAGAAGTGATGGTATTTTCATCAGCCAAACCAAATATGTGAATGACTTATTGAAGAAATTTGGTATGGTGGATAGCTCACCAGCATCTACACCAATGTTTACTGCAACCAAGTTGGATGAAGACAAGAAAGGCAAGAGTGTGGATATTTCAAGTTATAGAAGGATGATTGGATCATTACTGTATTTGACTACAAGTAGACCAGACATCATGTTTGCTACTTGTCTATGTGCCAGTATTCAAGCCAATCCAAAGGAATCACATTTGATGGCTGTCAAAAGAATTTTCAGATACTTAAAGGGAACTCCAAACTTGGGATTATGGTATCCTAAGGGAACTGGTTTTGAAGTTGTTGGATACACAGATACGGATTTTGCTGGATGCGGGGTTGATAGGAAAAGTACTAGTGGAAGCTGTCAATTTCTTGGTCAAAGTCTTGTGTCCTGGTATAGTAAGAAACAACAATCTGTGTCAACTTCCACAGCTGAGGCTGAATATATAGCTGCTGGAAGTTGTTGTGCTCAGGTGCTTTGGATTAGAAATCAGCTAATGGACTATGGTCTAGTGTTACACAAAATTCCTATTATGTGTGACAATACTAGTGCCATATCTATAGTAGCAAATCTAGTTAATCATTCTAGAACAAAGCACATTGATTTTAGGTACCATTTTATTAGGGAACATGCTGCAAATGGTACCATTGAGCTCATTTTTGTTCCAACAGAAAAACAATTAGCTGACATTTTTACTAAACCTTTGGATGAAGCAACCTTCACTAGACTTGTGAGTGAAATTGGAATGCTCAATTCTTCATCTTAAGGCAAGAACTCAGCTAATGTTTTGCAGCAGATTAATTTCTAATAAATCAACCCAGTATGATTTAATTGGAAATTAACTGAAATATGAATTATAAATATTTCAGAATCTCTGTATATTTATTTTTCTTTAAAAACTCAAAAATTAACTTAGAATATTTTAAATTCTAAGTAAACTGCTTAGTTGTTAATTTACATCTTAAATGTGTAAAAATTAGCACAAGGCAGAAAAACAGTACTCAAAGGTATAGAGAACTGAGTTCTCTATAAGTCAAAATGACTTATCGACAAGTCATTTTGGAGTTCTCGAGTGAGTCCTCGATAAGTCTATTTACAGACTTCTCGAATGACTTCTCGATAAGCTCTATTATGACTTATCAATAAGACCATGTAGAGTTCTCTAATAGTGTTAATTCACAGAGTTCTCGACAAGGATATTTTGAGACTTATTAATAACTCAGAGCTAAAATAATTTAATTCAATGAATTACTTTAGACAAATACTTTTGGAAAATTTATTTTGATTTCAATTTGATTCAATTCAAATAAATTAGAATTATTTTAGTCCTTTTTGGACAAACTGGGTATTTATCAGAGTTCTCGATAAGTCATCTTTGACTTCTCGATAAGTTTAATATTAAATGTTTATTTGACTTCTCGATAAGTATTTTACTTTTTCTATAAATACCGAGACTTCTCGATACACACACTATACTTACACCTTCTCGAGATCTCAAGTAACCTAGCTTTCAGACAAAAGGCGATTTCTCTCTCGTTTTTGCTCTTTTCTCAAAACTCTTTCTTACCCACTACTTCTAAACACTACAATGGCACAAAACATTGTTAGAGCTATCATTCCAGATAAGGGAACTAACTTTATTGCTTTTCTTGATGCTAACCAAGCCCTTGATAGTTTCAAGGGGTTTGTGAAGTTTCTTTCTAAATCCTACATTGCAGGTGCTTTAACTGTAAGTCATGTGCTTTATTTGGATGTTCTTCATGAATTTTGGACATCAGCTATAACTAGGACAGTTGTTCTAGAAAATGTCACTTCTATGGTGGTCACATGCATAATTGGAGGCCAGGAAATTGAGTTTTCAGCTGCTGATGTGAATACAGCCCTGGGATTGCCAACTGAGAATTATGGAGGGATGCCAACTGCAGATGAGCTGAGTGAATTCATGGACCTCATCAACTACAGTGGCTCAATCAACTTGGCAAGCCTAAACAGAACAAACCTTAGGAAGGAATGGTCCTTTGTGTTTGATTCTGTAGTAAGGGCTTTCACTTGCAGAAAAACTGGCTTTAACAACATCTCAAGTGTGGTACAGAAGCTGGTGTTTTCAATAGCTCACAACAGGCATCTGAATATTGGAGGTCTAATTCTGGAGGAGTTGGCTACCAGGCTTACTATGCCTTTGAAGAATAGAGGTAAAGAAATCTTTTTGCCAAGGTTTATTATGTCTAATTTAGCTCATAAAGTCAATGACATACATTTGTTAGCTGGTATTGATAGTAGTAGAATTGGCAATTGCAAGCAAGTGTCCAAAATCATATTTGGCTCACTTACTTCAAAGAATAAGATGAGTGTAAGTCTCAGAATCACTCCATTTATGTTGAAGAGATTCAGGACTTATCCTTACCCTATGCCAGACATGAGGGCTCCTAAATTTGCTAGTTCAGCTATGGTTCCTGAGCCTGTGGAAGCACAAACACAGGCACACATACAGGGACCTTCCAAGGCTGCAACCCTTTATTTTACACCACTAGATGTTAGCAATCCAACCATTTTAGTCTCTCAAAAGACTGAAGTGAGTAAAAAGAAGAGAAAGGAACCAACCCTTGTTGTTGTAAATGAGAGTGAAACACTTCAAACTGAACCAGAGTCACCCTTGATCAAGAAACTAAAGAAGAGTAAGTTACCAGAGTTGACCACTCTAGACACCTCTGTGTCCTCCCAAAAGGGCACAGTTGAACAAATGGGGAGTAAACAGTTACTAGATGCATCCTCTCAACAGGGTGTATCTATTGAAAAGAGCACTCACCCCAATGCATCTTGTACTGAGTCAGCACAACCTGCACCTAGAGTGTATGGTAGAAGAAATAAGGATGGCACACACAGTGAGGGCACATCACTTGAAGCTCCCTCATCCATTCAGGGGGAGCTGCCAACACTCACAACTGAGCAAACTTCTCTAATCTCCCAAATTTTTTCATCATATAGAGCACTTGAATCTGATTCTCAAGTGCACCAACACTCACGTGACATGGTTCATGAAAGTGTGCTCACCACCCAGAACCAACATCTAGATGGTGAGAGGCTACTAGCTGGGGTAGACCTTGATGACACCATCACAAACATGGGGGTTTCATCAGTTTTTACTGAAGACCCCAAGGTCACTCTTGCACCTTCATGTGCACAATCATCTTCACAGATGAATAGGTTTGAGGGTAGTACTCTTGAGGGAGAGCTATCTAAATCCTCTCCAATTCAATTGGAGGTTCCTCAAGAAGGAACAACTCCCCTCAAAACCCTAGCTGAAATTGCCTTCACAGTTGAAGCTAGGAGTACAATTGCCAATGACCCCGTTATGGGAGAGGAAAGTTCATCACATTTATGTGACAGTGTTCGGCAAGGTGCACAAAGGTCTGAGGCTGGTGTACATGATAGTAACCCAGTCAAATCCTCTCCAATTCCATTGGAGGTTCTCACTACAAGTGGAGGACAACAAACTGTCACAACCACAGAGCAATCTGTGAGTCAAACTGTGACCCCAGTCATAGATGCTTATGCACTCATTTTTCTGGTCAAATGAGTATGATTAGCCCTATATGGTCTTCCTCTAATCATATGATCACAGATTACCTCTTCTCAGCCACCTCTTATTTCTGTAGATCAAACAACATTTGAGCCTTTCATGTGAGAATAAGAGAAAAGATTGAGTGAAAACAAAGAATAAGAGAGGCAGGATCCTTCCTGGCAAAAGGAGAGGTAGATGAATGTATGGATTTAGTAATCCTTGTGAGGGAACTCTGACTCTCAAAAGTCATGAGACTAGTGCAGTGAGAATTGGTGAGACTACTTATTCAAAAGAACAGAGAGCTTGGGATTTTTATCACTAACAGATTTTTCTGCAGATCTAAGTGAAACTTCTATTGTTTAAAACTTATCACCATGAATCTCAATGAAGCTTGAAGCTGCAGACAGTGTTCCAAATGGACCATGACATCAGCTTGAACAATGTGCATTTAGCTGGATTTTTCTTCCTGGAGATAATGTCAAAAAGGGGGAGAATATATCTAAATGCCAAAACAGCTAATGGATGTTGAATAAATCTAAATGCAACTCAACAAAAGAAGACCTGATGGGAAGACTGGTTTTGGTTTCTGCATTTAGTTAAAGTTTTGACATCATCAATCAGAACTTGTGCATAATTTCACAATGAACAAGTTGGGGGAGATTGTAATATATAATAGATGATGTCAAAGAATTATGCCTCAGAAGAATGTCAAAGATTACTGGAGCTAATTATATCAGAAGATCAGAAGAGTTGAAGGCAGCAGGCAAGAGCAGAATATCAAAGGATGGGAGATTTCTGAATATAAAAGCTGGCTCTTTGTCAAGTTATAGGATAGGGATTTTAGCTAGATATCCTAAGCCAGATTTGCTGAAACTAATAGAGGCTCTAACTGACACCCCCATCCTAGAAGAATTGGAAATACTTGTGCAAATTAAGAACATAATTGAGAAAGAATCAGACAGCTCAGTCTTTACTTAATTATTGTAAACTGTCAAATATTAATTGTACAAGTGTTGTATCAGCTTTTGTATTATTTTATTATCATTCTTTAATTTGGGGTTAGTCTTGTTAACAGGCATGAATTTATGATAAGCAATCTGCTCACAAATTGGGGGAGATTGTTGTGCAAGACATGCCTGTATTATAACAAGACTAAGTCATACTGACAACCCTAAGATTAGTTGTATTGTAACTTTAATCTGTAATTCATACTTGTAACACTTAATGTCTGTAAAATGTAAATGGAGCAAACTGGAGCATTTTTCTCTAAACAGTATCAAGCCTAAGAATTCTATCTGGAAGAAGATCAAGAAGATCATGCTGAAGGGTTTTTAGCACATAAACGCAGTGAAGACGTAAATTTAATCTTAAAAAACCGAAAACCTCCGCAGGTGCCATGTGAAAAAATAATATTTAATTCGTAGTTCAGTATGTTTATCTTAAGAAGCTTTACGTTAATGGAAAGATGGAGGTCTTTAATAGCGATCCAAAAAAGATGAACGGAGATCCTTAGCAGCTGCTCCTCAAGTGTGAAGCACTTCACCGGTATCCACCAAGAAAACGATGTAATGAATGAATGAGGAGGAGATGGAGAGAATTAGGGTTTTGTAAATCTTTTTGGTTGAGGCAAAAATAGGGTTTATAATAGTATATTTATAGGCAAAACTTTCAGCTGAAAATTTTCCCATAAAATATTATTATTATTAACCCTTTATTATTCTCACTAATATTTAAAACACCTTTTAATTATTAATCCTTTTTCTAAACTCTTTAGAAATAATTCTCTCACTTGATTTAATTTCCAAAAATTAAATTCTTAATTAATAATATTAAGAACCTTTTCTTAATTAATTTATAATCAATTAAATCTCATTTAATCAATTATTAAATTTGCCAATTAATTATTTATTTCATAAATAATAATTATAAGCCATTTTTAATTAATTCCTCCACCGTTAAATTATTCTCTTTTATGGTGTGTCCCTGTAGGTTCAATGTTAAGCCGGTAGTAGAAGTAGAAATAAATAATAATAAAACTATTTTATCAATATTTATATAAATTCTCTAATTCATTAAATATAATTAATTAATTAATCATATTTATTCTACATCGTGAGGGATACTTCTCAGCATATCGCAACTATCCGGATAATACGAATTCACTGCTTAGAATATGAAGAACCTATTCAGTTAGTAGTTACCGTACAATTATTTCATTCTACCCTGCAATGTCATGATTAAATACAAGGCATGGAACTTGTGTCAAGCCTATCTTATTTAATCACTTGCTTTCCCATTCACTATGCTTAGTTCTATTTAATGTAAATTAGAAACTCCTTTCTATTTTCATTCACTCTGGCCAGAGATTCCTGAACTAACATAAGTGGATCAGCATTAAACATTCTCTTCCAGTGGTCTTCACTTTCTGATTGAAAACTAGAGTCAGTATAACCCTCTATTTTCAACTCAGATTCACCACCAAAAAAAAAGAAAAATGTCCTAAGTCCTTCGCAAGTACTTAAGGATGTTTTTCACTGCTTTCCAGTGGTCTTCACCTGGATTGGACTGATATCTGCTCGTCACACTAATTGAATAAGCAACATTAGGCCTTGTACACAACATCGCGTATATGATAGATCCTATTGATGAAGCATAAGGAATCTTACTCATACGCTCTCTTTCCTCAGGTGTCTTAGGAGACATTTTTTCGGAAAGGGACACTCCATGGCTCATCGATATGAGACCTCTTTTGGAGTTTTCCATGCTAAACCTTTTAAGCACTTTCTGGATGTATGTACCCTGGGCAAGACCTATCATTCTTCTAGATCTATCTCTATAGATCTTCATACCGAGAATGTAGGATGCTTCTCCCAAGTCCTTCATGGTGAAGTTCTTTGATAGCCATACTTTGACTGATTGTAGCATCGGTATATCATTTTCTATAAGGGGTATGTCATCCACATACAATACAAGAAATGTTACCGCGCTCCCACTAACCTTCTTGTAGACACATGGTTCATCTATGTTTTTGATAAAACCAAACTCTTTGATTGTCTTATCAAAACGGATGTTCCATCTACGAGAAGCTTGCCTTAAACTATATATGGTTCGCAGCAGCTTACACACTAGGTATTCATTACCCTTGGAAAGAAAACCCTCTGGCTGTGTCAAATACACTTCCTCCTCAAGTTCCCCATTGAGGAAGGCCGTTTTCACGTCCATTTGCGAGATCTCATAGTCGTAGTAAGCAGCAATCGCAAGCAAAATCCGAATTGATTTTAACAGGGCTACAGGCAAAAAAGTTTCATCAAAGTCAATCCCTTGCCTTTGTTTGAATCATTTTGCCACAAGCCTGGCCTTATAGGTCTCCACCTGGCCATATGCTTCAATCTTTCTTTTGTATACCCACTTGCACCCAGTAGGCTTAACACCTTCTGGCGCCTCAACCAGAGTCCATACTTGGTTGGTATACATAGATTCTATTTCGGATTTCATTGCACTATGCCATTTCTCTGAGTCAACACTACTCATAGCCTCATTATAGGTCACAGGGTTGTCATCATCAATAATTGACAACTCATTGTCATTCTCAATGACAAGGCCATAATACCTCTCAGGTTGGCGAGACACTCTCTCTGTCCTACGAATGGGCTGTTTCACAGAAGGTTGTTCAGTCTGAACAGGTGTTTCCACTTGATCCGTAGTAGTTTGTGCTTCTTAAACTTCATCAAGTTCAATTTTGCTCCCACTGTTTCCTTCAAGGATAAACTCCTTTTCCAAGAAGGTAGCATGTCTGGAGACAAACACCCGATGATCGGTGTAAAAATAATACCCCAAAGTCTCTTTAGGATATCCCACAAAATTACATTTTACGGATCGAGATTCCAGCTTATCTGGGTCAACTTTCTTGACATAAGCTGGACATCCCCAAATCTGAACGTGTTTAAGACTCGGTTTCCTTTCTTTCCATATCTCATATGGTGTTTGAGGAACAGATTTGGAAGGCACCTTATTCAGTAAATAAGCTGAGGATTCCAATGCATAACCACATAGGAATACTGGAAGATTCGCATAGCTCATCATGGACCGAACCATGTCTAACAAAGTTCGATCTCTCCTTTCAGATACCCCATTTAACTGTGGAGTATATGGAGGAGTCCACTGGGAGACTATACCATTTTCTTTGAGATAATCTAGAAACTCTCCATTCAAGTATTCACCACCTCGATCTGATCGAAGAGTTTTAATACTGTGTTTGGTTTGTTTCTCCACTTCATGTTTATATTCTTTGAACTTTTCAAAGGCTTCAGACTTGTGTTTCATCAAATACACATATCTGAATCTAGATCTATCATCTATGAAAGTAATGAAGTACGAAAATCCACCTATGGCTTGCGTAGACATTGGTCCACATACATCTGTGTGTACCAATCCTAGCAAATCTGCAGCCCTCTCTCCATGTCCACTAAATGGAGATTTGGTCATTTTACCCAATAGACAAGACTCGCATGTAGGATATGATTCAAAATCAAAGGGGTCAAGTAACCCTTCCTTATGCAATGTCCCCAGTCTATTTTCACTAATATGACCTAGCCTACAGTGCCATAAATAGGTCAGATTTTCATCATCTCATTTTCTTTTATTAGTTTGTTCAATCTGAAGTAAATCATGCTCTACGTCACATACATACAGACCATTATTTAAAATGCCACGTCCAAAAAGAACATTATCTCTAAGGATAGAACATTCATTATTCTTAATAATAAATGAAAAACCATCGACATCCAACATAGGAATAGAAACAATATTCCTCACAATAGAGGGAACGTAATAACAATTATTCAAAATAATAGTCTTGCCCGTAGGCATATGTAAACTAAATGATCCTACAGATATGGCCGCAACCCTTGCTCCATTGCCCATACGTAGAATCACCTCATCTTTTTTAAGAGTCCTACTTCCCTTTAGTCCTTGCAACGAATTGCAAATATGAGAACCACAGGCGGTATCTAATACCCAAGTAGAAATTTGACCTAGTGACATATTAAAACATGCCTGAATCAGAAGCGGTAGTCTCACTACCCTTCTTCTCCAATTCTGCAAAGTAAACCTTGCAGTTCCTCTTTCAGTGCCCCAACTTGTTACAGTGAAAACAAACAGCTAAATTAGGACCAGTCAACTTATGAGCATCTAGTATGTTTCGGAGTGATAGTGCAGAAGACATGACGAATATAGTAAATCTGTAAATGATAAACACATAACAACACTTAGCAAATATTCAATTTCATTTCAAAATACTATATGAATCGGGTCTTTATTCATAAGTGTCTCCCACTAGTTTATCTAATTTTTTTCAACCCCCTAAGTGAAAATTAAGCATTCATAATGCTAGTGGGAATAGGGATCCTACATTCCATCACACAACCTCGTTGTGGCACGAAACGTCATGTGATGTTCAATAGGAAGACAACTCTTGTCAATTACATCTTATGTTATTCCCTAATATAAGTTTAGCCTCTTGAATAATTGAGTCACGGCTGTGGCACGACAAACTCAATATTCTAAGTCAAGTCTAACCCAACATTTCGTACAATTGAATCAGTCTCCAACGGCGCATGGCTGTAGCACGTACCGACCTTTAGATTCTAATTCAATGTACACATCTCTATGTAATAGACAAATATTTCTTATTTCAAAATCAAAGCCCTCGGCTGTAGCACGAAACGACAATGATTTAAAAATAAGAACCACTTTCTACCATGTTGGAAGGCTATGACCGACACAAGCCCGTTGTGTCATTGGCCAATTACTACTTGATATTATTTAATTTTAGAGGGATTATATTACGTTAAAATCATATTATAAAGAGATTCTTTCTTTTAAATTAAATATTTCAAATCAATAATCGATAATCAGATGATTCCCAGATCGGGTGGAACATTGTCAAGAGGCGTCACTTAATAACCCTTTCTTACAGATAGAAATCTGTTGTTGACAGAATCATCCTTTCTCTCAATATTGAAAATTCATATTCAATTACGTGTTTCATAAACACAAGAATCTCATGATCGTATTCATAATATTTATTGTTAAGGCAAGAAACGATTCCTATTCTAGATTTTCTAGAGCACGCCTTATATTGATTTAATTTCACCTAAATCTATCATCGCATGGTAAACATAGGCATATATCTCATATATATAATTAAATAAACAAGTAAATGTAAAATACAATAAAGTAAATGTGTTTGGTTATGGCCCCATCCTATTAGCTCTTTATCAAACTCATGATAAAGATCAAGGTCAATCTAATATGGTGACGGAAATAAATACAACTACTTATTACATAAGTCTTCTTCTTTGTTTAGACTTCTTGTATGCCTCGTCTTCTTCTTTGTATCACCTCCATTGGATAGCCTTCTTGAGTCTTCAATTACATTACACGATTGAAAGTAAAACTAATCTAATGAACTTACAAGAATAACTCGAGTTACATTCGAGATTTATGATTACAAAGATTGACGACATGCAAGTCGTATTTAAAACTAAAACCAAAACCATTACACTAAGGTCGAAAGGCCATAACCATCCACCATGCTCATACAACACATAAAAGCATGTTAAAACACATAATCTGATCTTAACATATCATATTATCCATGATCTAATCATAAAAAGAAAATATGACAAAAATCAGAAAAATCAGAATCAAATCAGAAAAACAAGAATCACTATTTACGGTTACAGACGAGTCGTTGATAGCTTTAGCTATCAGTTTTGTTCAGACGCTCGTTTACCTATGGAATAGGGCATTCGTTTGTGTAAATCGGACACCACACCCAGATTTCAGCAAATCTGCAGCAGCCAATTCAGAATCCGTATCTAATATGATTCTCATAATTAGAACAAACATAAGTCATGTATATATCAGTATATATACAGATTACATAATCATTTTATTATTATACAACTCACATGAATATCATATATTCAAAACCATACATATATAAGCATATTATATCAACATCAAATCATGGCGAATCACGTACATGCTCATATATCGAAAACAGTTAAACACATAAATGAATTAAAAACTTTTCGCAAGTAGCTCTGATGCCATTGATGGATTTTTAGCACATAAACACAGCGAAAACGTAAATTTACTCTTAAAAAACCGAAACCCTCCGCAGGATCCATGCGAAAAAATAATATTTAATTCGTAGTTCAGTATGTTTACCTTAAGAAGTTTTACGTTAATGGAAAGATGAAGGTCTTTAATAGCGATCCAAGAACGATGAACGGAGATCCTTAGCAGCTGCTCCTCAAGTGTGAAGCACTCCACCGGTATCCACCAAGAAAATGATGTAATGAATGAGGAGGAGATTGAGAGAATTAGGGTTTTGTAAATCTTTTTGGTTGAGGCAAAAATAGGGTTTATAATAGTATATTTATAGGCAAAACTTTCAGCTGAAAATTTTCCCATAAAATATTATTATTATTAACCCTTTATTATTCTCACTAATAATTAAAACACTTTTTAATTATTAATCCTTTTTCTAAACTCTTTAGAAATAATTCTCTCACTTGATTTAATTTCCAAAAATTAAATTCTTAATTAATAATATTAAGAACCTTTTCTTAATTAATTTATAATCAATTAAATCTCATTTAATCAATTATTGAATTTGCCACTTAATTATTTATTTCATAAATAAATAATTATCAGCCATTATTAATTAATTCCTCCACCATTAAATCATTTTTTAATGGTGTGACCCTGTAGGTTCAATATTAAGCCGGTAATAAAAATAAATAATAATAAAACTATTTTATCATTATTTATATAAATTCTCTAATTCATTAAATATTATTAATTAATTAATCATATTTATTCTACATCGTGAGGGATACTTCTCAGCATATCGTGACTATCCGGATAATACGAATTCACTGCTTAGAATACCAAGAACCTATTCAGTGAGTAGTTACCGTACAATTAATCCCTTCTACCCTGCAATGTCACGATTAAAGACAAGGCATGGAACTTGTGTCAAGCCTATCTTATTTAATCACTTGCTTTCCCATTCACTATGCTTAGTTCTATTTAATGTAAATTAGAAAATCCTTTCTAATTTCATTCACTCTGGCCAGAGATTCCTGAACTAACATAAGTGGATCAGCATTTAACATTCTCTTCCTACACTGGAAAGGGTAGATCCTTTATTGATCATACACTATCTTCATGTACAAATTTCTATACCCAGTAGATCCCTTATAATTATCCCTTGAGACTAAGAACTAAACCAAAGCATAGTTCAGTGTACACAAGATGACTATGATGACCTCAAGTCTAAGGATACTTGTACAACTATCACTATGTGAACAACTGCTGACACGTGAGTGAACTCCATCAGTTGTTCAGCTGTGTGAGTCATGTTCAGTGAACTTATTCTATAATAAGCACCTACATACTAGCTATAGTGTCACCACACAAATGTCTATGAGAACAGACATCCTTCATAATGAAGCAAGCATAGTATGTACCGATCTTTGCGGATTATTAATTACCAGTTAGTAATCCTACGACCAGGAACTATTTAAGTTTAGAGTTATCATCTTTTAGGTCTCATTATTATGATCTCATCACAATCCATAAAAAACTTTACTCTAAACTGTGGTATATCTTATTTAAATATTTAAATAGATAGAGCCCGTAATAAAAACAAAACAAGCCTTTCATTAATATCAATGAAATCAAAACAGATTATATAAAAGTTATTCCTAAATGCTCATACATGATTGGACTTAGGACATATCTCTTTCACATGCCTCAGAAGAATTATGAAGAAGCTTGGAGTTCAATAAGTCTGTTTGGTGTAAAACATTCTAAGTCAAGATCTCTACAAGTCACGGAATTAGTGTTATAGAGAAATCATTCGAGAACTCCATAATGACTTATCGAGAAGTCATTTAAGCTCCAGAGAGTACCGACGGATGAATAACATCTACCCGACGGATGAGCAATATCTACTCGACGGATGAGCAATGTCTACCCGACGGATAAGCAACATCCACCGGGTGTACAGAACTCATGAATTGCTATTGGAGATATCGATAAGTCAGATACCCATTCGAGAACTCAGAGATATCGACAAGTATACATTCATTAGAGAACTCTGAGTTATCGATAAGCCAAAGTCCATTAGAGAACTCTGAGTTATCGATAAACCAAAATTTACTAGAGAACTCAGAGTTGTCGATAAGTCAAGTTAATAATGAAGTTTCAGAGATATCGACAAGCCAACATGCCTATCGAGATGTCGAGTTCTCTACAACTTAATTGGAGATCTCGAAGTGAAGAAATTTCTCTAAGTACAGAATTACAGAACAGTTCAATATCCAAGGTTGCAAATCAACAAAAAATTCACACAGCTGGATTGACAAGTCTACAAAAAGCAGCTTGAGAGATGTGCAAGATCAATGGAAAAGATTAACTGACAGAGGAGATTAAAGTAATCACGGGATGCTAAAGATATGCTAAGCCAGAATTGGAAGATTTGTTTTTCTATAAATAGAAATGACAAGTGACAGTTTAGAAAAGCTAATAGCATGTTTATTATCCACTGTGTAAACGAGCAGTTAACTGAGTTATAAAGTTAACACTGGTCCTCTAGTTAAGTAGAACAATCAGAATAGAAAATGTGTATGTTCTCTCTCAAGAAAGAAGCTAAGTTCTAAATCAAGAACTTAGAGATTTCGTAGCAAAACACTGCTTGATTTTTAATATAAAATTAAGTGAGTTTTGAAGATCTTTGTTTTACATATTTACACAGCTATTTATGTTTAACATCCATTCTACTAAATCATTAACAACTACCAACTGCTAAAGCCTAAGTCGATCGAAAATCAAACAATTAAGCCAAAACACATTCACCCCCCCCCCACCCCGTGTTGTATTCATACCTAACAGCATTTTTAGGTGATGGGTCTACTTTTCCTGTTATTATTGCATCTGACCTTTTAGGTAATGATGAGGAAAAGCCCTTGAGAATTCTAAGAGAGTTCAAATCGGTAATTGGATGAACTATAGCATATATCAAGGGAATCATCCCTTCTTATTGTATGCACAAAATTCTACTAGAGGAAGGAAGAAAGCCGACTATTAAGCAACATAGAAGGCTAAATCTGATCATGAAGTAGGTTGTGAAGAAGGAAATTATCAAGTGGCTAGATGCAGGGATCATCTATCATATTTCTACAAGTTCTTGGGTAAGCCCAGTTCAGTGTGTGTCGAAGAAAGGAGGCATCACCGTGGTTGCTAATGAAAAGAATGAGCTCAATCCTACTCGAACAGTCACGGGGTGGAGAGTTTGCATGGATTACATAAAGTTGAACAAAGCCACGAGGAAAGATCACTTCCCTCCTCCTTTTATTGATCAAATGCTTGACAGGTTGGCTGGGCATGAGTACTGCTGTCTTCCGAATGGATATTTGGGTTATAATCAGATTTGCATCGCTCCAGAAGATCATGAAAAGATGACCTTCACTTGTCCATTTGGTACGTTTGCCTTCCGAAGAATTTCTTTTGGGTTATGTGGTGCACCAGCCATATTTCAGATATGCATGATGGCTATCTTCTCTGATATGATTGGGAATAATGTTGAAGTGTTCATGGATGACTTCTCTGTCTTCGGAACTTCTTATGATGAATGCTTGTAAAATCTTGGTTTAGTGCTGAAATGGTGTGTTGAGACCAATCTGGTTCTCAATTGGGAGAAATGTCACTTTATGGTACAACAGGGCATCATTCTTGGGTACAAAGTTTCTATCAAGGGTCTTAAGGTGGACAAAGCCAAGGTGAGGGTCATTTAAAATCTTCCTCCGCCAATTTCAGTTAAGGGGATCCGCAGCTTTCTTGGTCATGCGGGTTTCTATTAGCGTTTCATCAAGGACTTCTCTAAAATCTCGAATTCGTTGTGTAATCTTTTAGATAAAGATGTCCCTTTCAAGTTTGATGATGAGTGTCCAGCTGCTTTTGAAAGCTTAAAGAAGAGTTTGATCACGGCACATGTCATAATTGCACCTGATTTGAATAAGCCTTTTGAAATGATGTGCGATGCGAGTGACTATGCAGTTGCAGCGGTTCTTGGGCAAAGGAAGAATAATATATTTTATATGGTCTATTATGTTAGTAAGACCCTCAATGGTGCTCAATTGAAATACACTACTACTGAGAAGGAACTCTTAGCCATTGTCTACGGTTTTGAGAAGTTTTGATCTTATTTGCTTGGGATAAGGGGACAGTTTTCACTGATCACGCTGCGATTCGCTATCTCATCTCGAAGAAGGACTCGAAACCTAGATTGATTAGATAAGTTCTTCTACTTCAGGAGTTTTAGTTGGAGATCAAGGATATAAAAGGTACTAAGAATCAAGTTGTTGGTCATCTCTCCCGTTTAGAAGATCCAAGTACAGCTTCACAGGATAAGACATTGATAAATGAATCTTTTCCTGATGAGCAGCTATTTGGGGTGCAAGAAGAAGAACCGCGGTTCGCAGACATTATAAACTACCTTGTGAGCAACATTATGCCCCCGGACTTGACTTATGCTCAAAGGAAGAAGTTTCTTCATGAAGTGAAGTGGTACATGTGGGATGAGCCATTCTTATTTTAGCAAGGAGCTGACCAAATTATCAGGAGATGTATTCCGTACAGCAAGACTGAGGGGATCTTGCGAGACTTCCATTCAACTGTTTATGGAGGCCACTATGGTGGAGAAAAGACAGTAGCTCGTATCATTCAATGAGGATTCTTCTAGCCTACATTGTTTAAGGATGCGCATCGATTTGTTTTAAAGTGTGATTGTTGCCAGCATGTTGGTAACATGTCCAAGAGGGACGAGATACCTCTTAATGTGCTTCTCGAGATTGAGGTCTTCGATGTTTGGAGAATTGACTTCATGGGACCGTTTGTCTCATCGTGCAATAATTAGTATATCTTGTTGGCAGTAGATTATGTCTCGAATGGGTGGAAGTTAAAGCTTTGTCGATATATGATGCGAAGGTAGTGCTCAATTTTCTTCAAAAGCAGATATTCACAAGATTCGGAACTCCAAGAGTCATAATCAGTGACGAGGAATCGTATTTCTGCAATCGCAAGTTCACTGCTATGATGCTGAGATATAATGTGAATCATCGCATTGCTACAGCCTACCATCCTCAGAATAATGGTCAGGCTGAGGTATCTAATAGAGAGATCAAGCGTATTCTAGAGAAAGTTATATGTTCATCGAGAAAGGATTGGTCTTTGAAGCTGGATGAAGCTGTTTGGGCATATCGAATAACATTCAGGACTCCGCGAGGCATGCCACCGTTTTAATTGGTTTATGGTAAAGGATGTCATTTGCCTGTGGAGCTAGAGCACAAAGCATATTGGGATTTGACGAAACTAAACCTTGATATGACTGCAGCGAGTAAGAAAAGGATGCTTCAATTGAATGAACTCGACGAGTTCTGACTTTAAGTGTATGAGAACAACAAAATGTATAATGAGAAAGTCAAGAGGTGGCACGATAGGGGTCTAGTGCTCAAATCATTTGTTTCGGGGCAACAAGTTCTTTTGTTCAACTCTCGTCTCCGTCTTTTCCTGGAAAATTGAAGTCGAGATGGTCAGGGTCGTTTGTTGTCAAAACTGTGTTTCCACATGGAGCGGTTGAGATTTTTGAGAATGATCAAAGCCAGGCATTCAAGGTGAATAGACAGCATTTGAAGCATTACTATGGAGATACAGCAACTCGTCAGGTGGTTAATGTCATTTTATTGTCAACTTTATCTCGGAATTCACGTCAAGCTAGCGACGTAAACCAAGCGCTTATTGGGAGGCAACCCAAGCTTGTTGTACATTAGTAGTTGAGAAAAGAAGATAGAAGGAAGAAAAATCAGAAGAAAATTTAAAAACAAATAGAAAAACAGGGGATTTTTTCCAGGAGCACGGCGCGCCTGCGCTAGAAAGCGGGGCGGCCGCACTAAAAAAACAGAAACACGGCGGGCCCGCGCTCCCAAGTGAGGCGGCGGCGCTGCGCCCCAGGAAAAAAAAGAAGAAAAATCTGAAAATCAAAAAAAAAAACTCACAACAGTTATACCCCTTCTTAACCCCCGATTTTTACACCCTATTTTCCCATATTCCCACTACTCCCATTAAACCCACAATCGTATCCCACTTCTATTCTAAACCTAATTCTAATTATCTATATATACATACACCTCCATACATCCATCCTCACTATACTTTTATTCTCAAACCCTAAATCTCTCTACACACCTCTCAAGCAAAAGGAGAGGAAAAGAGTGAAAATCTGGAAGCTATTTCTTCCAGCTTAGCAAAACTGAGTGAGTGATGTCCCACCTTAGTAGGTGAAGGTGAGGGTGTAAGGGTGGGAAGCCAAGGGGATCCCTTGATGCAAAAAAAGAGAGATAATGAGAGAAAATCAGGTACAAACGAATGGTAAGAGCCCAATGTAAGTGAGTTAATGTATGTCAATGAGGCTGACAAGAAACAGCTAATTCAGCAAGAGTATCAAGCTATCTTAGACTCTGTTTCTCATGAAGCTGAGGCATTTACTCACCCTGTTTCAGCATATCAAGTTTTGGATGAACATGACAATGTGGCTGCTGAAAGAATGCTCAACTTGGTGCACAGTACTGCTTTCATGTAAAGGGCCAAGGATGCCATCACAGCCATGCCACCCACAGCTGGTGATGATGATGTTGATTATCAAACTGGTGGTTCTGAGGATATAGTTGGGGATGAAGATGATGATGAAGAAGAGTTCATGGATATAGGGGGAGAAGCAGGCCCTAGCTCAAGATCAAACAGTCCATCTTGGGTGTTTTCCAAAGAATGTGATGAGCACCATTTCAAATCCACTCTCTTTCACATAATTCAACAAACTCAGCTAGCCCTTCAAGCTACTACAGATGCCAACACTAAGAGACTTCTTCAAGCACATCTCAACTCTCTTCAACTACACCAAATCCAGACTCTCCAACACAATCTGGATGTCGCTGCACTGAAAACAAACATTAATCAAGTCAAAAAGGATATTGCGGAGAGATTGGAGGCTAAGTTTCCTGACACAACCATGCTAGATATCACCAGATAACTTAGGAAAAACTTTTATCTAGAAAGCAAAGTGGACTCCTTATACAAAAGGCTCAAGACCTTGGAAACTTCAATTACTGAAATCCATCTACATCAAGCCCAACAAACTCTACTTCTTGAGAAACTGGTGGTTGCACAAACTTCATCCTCCACTCAACTTGATGCTGATAAAAGGGGGAGAAAGAATCAATTCTTCTAGTTAGCCAAGGGGAGTCAACAAGACAAGTGAGGGGGAGAAAGTGCTAGACATACAAATTAGCAAGGTGATTATTCCTGCAATTGCTTTCACTAAGCCACCAGCCTTGGACAGCATTGATCTGATCAAGATATCAGCTGCCAAGTTGGAGTCAAATGACAAATTTAAACAACTTGATGTAGCAGCAGTTGAGAAAGAGCTAGATGCACAATGGAGGAAGGTTGGTGAAAATATCAAGGAGAAATTTGGTCCAATTGAGAAACAAGACAAGATTTTTTCTCACTTCTCCCGATTGAGATAAATTTCAGCAAATAAAATGAGCCTAGGGAACATGGAAAGGGGTCAACCCTCATCAATCAAGTCTCCAAAGGCCAGTGTGATTTTTCAACCAAAAAGAAATTATCCAAAAAGTTCAGACAAAAATCCACTGGACCTATCTTATGAAACCCCTAGGCCAGATGAAAAGAAAATGCTTGCAAGGTCTATTGCTTTATCTAAAGATCCCAGAGACACAGTGTTAAAAAACAGAATTTCTGAAATCTACAGGAATGGTAAACTAATCTGTGTGGTGGCTGGACATCCACAGTTTGCAGAAGCTAAGAAAGAAGAGAAGGTGAGGCTTAAACAACAACAAAAGAAAGTTGCTTTAGAAGCCAAGAAGCCTACAACCACAAAAGTTACATTGCCTGCTGTGACAACTGAAACTCTGAATGAAGAAAAGCAAGAAAAACCAAAGAAGAAAAAAAGGAAGTTTAGATACAAAATCCATGCAAAGAGGAAGATAGACTTTGATGAAGATAAGGAAAACTACATGCCAACCCAATCTACAACTATAAGTCAATCAGCCATTCCTACTATGAAGGAGGCTGAATTCAAGGTTGATCCTAACATCACCTTTTATGGTGATCCTGTTGTTCCTAAGGATAAACCCATAGATTGGGACAACTTGCCTCTTCTTGATCTAAACATTCCAATCTTTTCCAAACCAAGGAAAATAAAGGAAAGAGTAGTCAAAACAATCAGGCCGGCCAAACTTCAATCCAAATCTTTGGCCAAACCCAAGCCTACTGTCTAAAGGGTTTTTAGCACATAAACGCAACGAAAACGTAAATTTAAATCTTAAAAATAAACGAAACCCTCCGCAGGATCCATGCGAAAAATAATATTTAATTCGTAGTTCAGTATGTTTACCTTAAGAAGCTTTACGTTAATGGAAAAATGGAGGTCTTTAATGGCGATCCAAAAATGATGAACGGATATCCTTAGCAGCTGCTCCTCAAGTGTGAAGCACTCCACCGGTATCCACCAAGAAAACGATGTAATGAAGGAGGAGGAGATGGAGATAATTAGGGTTTTGTAAATCTTTTTGGTTGTGGCAAAAATAGGGTCTATAATAGTATATTTATAGGCAAAATTTTCAGCTGAAAATTTTCCCATAAAATATTATTATTATTAACCCTTTATTATTCTCACTAATAATTAAAACACCTTTTAATTATTAATCATTTTTCTAAACACTTTTGAAATAATTCTCTCACTTGATTTAATTTCCAAAAATTAAATTCTTAATTAATAATATTAAGAACTTTTTCTTAATTAATTTATAATCAATTGAATCTCATTTAATCAATTATTAAATTTGCCAATTAATTATTTATTTCATAAATAAATAATTATCAGCCATTATTATTTAATTTCTCCTCCATTAAATCATTCTCTTTTATGGTGTGACCCTGTAGGTTCAATATTAAGCCGATAGTAGAAATAAATAATAATAAAACTATTTTATCATTATTTATATAAATTCTCTAATTCATTAAATATGATTAATTAATTAATCATATTTATTCTACATCGTGAGGGATACTTCTCAGCATATCGCGACTATCCGGATAATACGAATTCACTACTTAGAATACCAAGAACCTATTCAGTGAGTAGTTACCGTACAATTAATTCCTTCTACCCTGCAATGTCACGATTAAATACAAGGCATGGAACTTGTGTCAAGCCTATCTTATTTAATCACTTGCTTTCCTATTCACTATACTTAGTTCTATTTAATGTAAATTAGAAACTCCTTTCTAATTTCATTCACTCTGGCCAGAGATTCCTGAACTAACATAAGTGGATCATCATTGAACATTCTCTTCCTACACTGGAAGGGGTAGATCCTTTATTGATCATACACTATCTTCGTGTACAAATATCTATACCCAGTAGAGCCCTTATAATATTCCCTGGAGACTAAGAACTAATCCAAAGCATAGTTCAGTGTACACAAGATGACTATGATGACCTCAAGTCTAAGGATACTTGTACAACTATCACTATGTGAACAACTGCTGACACGTGAGTGAACTCCATCAGTTGTTTAGCTGTGTGAGTCATGTTCAGTGAACTTATTCAATAATAAGCACCTACATACTAGCTATAGTGTCACCACACAAATGTCTATGAGAACAGACATCCTTCATAATGAAGCAAGCATAGTATGTACCGATCTTTGCGGATTATTAATTACCAGTTAGTAATCCTACGACCAGGAACTATTTAAGTTTAGAGTTATCATATTTTAGGTCTCATTATTATGATCTCATCACAATCCATAAAAAGCTTTACTCTAAACTGTGGTATATCTTATTTAAACTTTTAAATAGATAGAGCCCGTAATAAAAACAAAACAAGTCTTTTATTAATATCAATAAAATCAAAACAGATTACATAAAAGTTATTCCTAAATCCTCATACATGATTAGACTTAGGACATATCTCTTTCAATCTCCCACTTGTACTAAAGCCAATCACTCTGGTATCTAATACCCATCTTGTCTTTATGATGATCAAAGTGACTCTGAGAAAGTGGCTTTGTGAGTGGGTCTGCTACGTTGTTATCTGTGTCAACTCTCTCGACGTTGACATCTCCTCTATTTTCAACTCAGATTCACCACCAAAAACAAGAAAAATGTCATGAGTCCTTCGCAAGTACTTAAGGATGTTTTTCACTGCTTTCCAGTGGTCTTCACCTGGATTGGACTGATATCTGCTCATCACAATAATTGAATAAGCAACACAGGCCTTGTACACAATATCACGTACATGATAGATCCTATTGCTGAAGCATAAGGAATCTTACTCATACGCTCTCTTTCCTCGGGTGTCTTAGGAGACATTTTTTCGGAAAGGGACACTCCATGGCTCATCGATATGAGACATCTTTTGGAGTTTTCCATGCTAAACCTTTTAAGCACTTTATGGATGTATGTATCCTGGGCAAGACCTATCATTCTTCTAGATCTATCTCTATAGATCTTCATACCGAGAATGTAGGATGCTTCTCCCAAGTCCTTCATGGTAAAATTCTATGATAGCCATACTTTGACTGATTGTAGAATCGGTATATTATTTCCTAAAAGAAGTATTTCATCCACATATAATACAAGAAATGTTACCGCACTCCCACTAACCTTTTTGTAGACACATGGTTCATCTATGTTTTTGATAAAACCAAATTATTTGATTGTCTCATCAAAACGGATGTTCCATCTACGAGAAGCTTGCTTTAAACCATATATGGTTCGCAGCAGCTTACATACTAGGTGTTCATTTCCCTTGGAAAGAAAACCCTCTGGTTGTGTCATATACACTTCCTCCTCAAGTTCCCCATTGAGGAAGGCCGTTTTCACGTCCATTTGCCAGATCTCATAGTCGTAGTAAGCAGCAATCGCAAGCAAAATCTGAATTGATTTTAACAGGGCTATAGGAGAAAAAATTTCATCAAAGTCAATCCCTTGCCTTTGTTTGAATCCTTTTGCCACGAGCCTGGCCTTATAGGTCTCCACCTGGCCATCTGCTCCAATCTTTCTTTTGTATACCCACTTGCACCCAATAGGCTTAACACATTCAGGCGCCTCAACCAGAGTCCATACTTGGTTGGTATACATAAATTCCATTTCGAATTTCATGGCACTATGTCATTTCTCTGAGTCAACACTACTCATAGCCTCATTATAGGTCACAGGGTTGTCATCATCAATGATTGACAACTCATTGTCATTCTCAATGACAAGGCCATAATACCTCTCAGGTTGGCGAGACACTCTCCCTGTCCTACAAATGGGCTGTTCCACAGAAGGTTGTTCAGTCTGAACAGGTGTTTCCACTTGATCCGTAGTAGTTTGTGCTTCTTGAACTTCATCAAGTTCAATTTTGCTCCCACAGTTTCCTTCAAGGATAAACTCCTTTTCCAAGAAGGTGGCATGTCTGGAGACAAACACCCGATGATCGGTGTAAAAGTAATACCCCAAAGTCTCTTTAGGATATCCCACAAAATTACATTTTACGGATCGAGATTCCAGCTTATCTGGGTCAACTTTCTTGACATAAGCTGGACATCCCCAAATCTAAACGTGTTTAAGACTCGGTTTCCTTTCTTTCCATATCTCATATGGTGTTTGAGGAACAGATTTGGAAGGCACCTTATTCAGTAAATAAGCTGAGGTTTCCAATGCATAACCCCATAGGAATACTGGAAGATTCGCATAGCTCATCATGGACCGAACCATGTCTAACAAAGTTGGATTTCTCCTTTCAGATACCCCATTTAACTGTGAAGTATATGGAGGAGCCCACTGGGAGACTATACCATTTTCTTTGAGATAATCTAGAAACTCTCCATTTAAGTATTCAATACCTCGATCTGATCGAAGAGTTTTAATACTGTGTTTGGTTTATTTCTCCACTTCATGTTTATATTCTTTGAACTTTTCAAAGGCTTCAAACTTGTGTTTCATCAAATACACATATCCGAATATAGATCTATCATCTATGAAAGTAATGAAGTACGAAAATCCACCCATGGCTCGTAGACATTGGTCCACATACATCTGTGTGTACCAATCCTAGCGAATCTGCAGCCCTCTCTCCATGGAGATTTGGTTATTTTACCCAATAGACAAGACTCGCATGTAGGATATGATTCAAAATCAAAGGGGTCAAGTAACCCTTCCTTATGCAATGTTCGCAGTCTATTTTCACTAATATGACCTAGCCTACAGTGCCATAAATAGGTCAGATTTTCATCATCTCATTTTCTTTTATTAGTTTGTTCAATCTGAAGTAAATCATGCTCTACTTCACATACATACAGACCATTATTTAAAATGCCACGTCCAAAAAGAATATTATCTCTAAGGATAGAACATTCATTATTCTTAATAATAAATCAAAAACCATCCACATCCAACATAGGAATAGAAACAATATTCCTCACAATAGAGGGAACGTAATAACAATTATTCAAAATAAAAGTCTTGCCCGTAGGCATATGTAAACTAAATGATCCTACAGATATGGACGCAACCCTTGCGTCATTGCCCATACGTAGAATCACCTCATCTTTTTCAAGAGTCCTACTTCCCTTTAGTCCTTGCAACGAATTGCAAATATGAGAACCACAGGCGGTATCTAATATCCAAGTAGAAATTTGACCTAGTCACATATTAACTTCGATCATGAACATGCCTGAATCAGAAGCGGTAGTCTCACTACCCTTCTTCTCCAATTCTGCAAGGTAAACCTTGCAGTTCCTCTTCCAGTGCCCCAACTTGTTATAGTGAAAACAAACAGCTAAATTAGGACCAGTCAACTTGTGAGCATCTAGTATGCTCCGGAGTGATAGTGCAGAAGACATGACGAATATAGTAAATCTGTAAATGATAAACACATAACAACACTTAGCAAATATTCAATTTCATTTCAAAACACTATATGAATCGGGTCTTTATTCATAAGTGTCTCCCACTAGTTTATCTATTTTTTTTCAACCCCCTAAGTGAAAATTAAGCATTCATAATGCTAGTGAGAATAGGGATCCTACATTCCATCACACAACCTCGGTTGTGGCACGAAACGTCATGTGATGTTCAATAGGCAGACAACTCTTGTCAATTACATCTTATGTTATTCCCTAATATAAGTTTAGCCTCTTGAATAATTGAGTCATGGCTGTGGCACGACGAACTCAATATTCTAAGTCAAGTATAATCCAACATTTCGTATAATTGAATCAGTCTCCAACGGCCCACGGCTGTAGCACGTACCGACCTTTAGATTCTAATTCAATGTACACATCTCTATGTAATAGACAAGTATTTCTTATTTCGAAATCAAAGCCCTCGGCTGTAGCACGAAACGACAATGATTTAAAAATAAGAACCACTTTCTACCATGTTGGAAGGCTATGACCGACACAAGCCCGTTGTGTCATTGGCCAATTACTACTTGATATTATTTAATTTTAGAGGGATTATATTACGTTACAATCATAATCATATTATAAAGAGATTCTTTCTTTTAAATTAAATATTTCAAATCAATAATCGATAATCAGATGATTCCCAGATCGGGTGGAGCATTGTCAAGAGGCGTCACTTAATAACCCTTTCTTACAGATAGAAATCTATTGTTGACAGAATCATCCTTTCTCTCAATATTGAAAATTCATATTCAATTATGTGTTTCATAAACACAAGAATCTCATGATTGTATTCATGATATTTACTGTTAAGGCAAGAAACGATTCATATTCTAGATTTTCTAGAGCACGCCTTATATTGATTTAAGTTCACCTAAATCTATCATCGCATGGTAAATATAGGCATATATCTCATATATAAAATTAAATAAACAAGTAAATGTAAAGTGCACTAAAGTAAATATGTTTTGTTATGGCCCCATCCTATGTGATCTTTATCAAGCTCATGATAAAGACCAAGGTCAATCTAATATGGTGAGGGAAATAAATACAATTACTTATTACATAAGTCTTTTTCTTTGTTTAGACTTCTTGTATGCCTCGCCTTCTTCTTTGTATCACCTCCATTGGATAGCCTTCTTGAGTCTTCAATTATATTACATGATTGAAAGTAAAACTAATCTAATGAACTTACAAGAATAACTCGAGTTACATTCGAGATTTATGATTACAAAGATTGACGACATGCAAGTCGTATTTAAAACCAAAACCAAAACCATTACACTAAGGTCGAAAGGCCATAACCATCCACCATACTCACACATCACATAAAAGTATGTTAAAACACATAATCTGATCTTAACATATCATATTATCCATGATCTAATCATAAAAAGAAAATATGACAAAAATCAGAATCAAATCAGAATAACAAGAATCACTGTTTACGGGCAGTATACGACGTCAAACGCCTTACAGACAGGTCGTTGATAGCTTTTGCTATCAGTTTTGTTCAAACGCTCGGTTACCTATGGAATAGCGTATTCGTTTGCGTAAATCAGACACCAGACCCAGATTTCATCAAATCTGCAGTAGTCAATTTAGAATCCGTATCTAATATGATTCTCATAATTAGAACAAACATAAATCATGTATATATCAGTATATATACAGATTACATAATCATCTTATGATTATACAACTCACATGAATATCATATATTCAAAACCATACATATATAAGCATATTATATCAACATCAAATCATGGCGAATCACGTACATGCTCATATATCGAAAACAGTTAAACACATAAACGAATTAAAAACTTTTCGCAAGTAGCTCTGATGCCCTTGAAGGGTTTTTAGCACATAAACGCAACGAAACCGTAAATTTTAAATTTTATAAAAAAAACGAAACCCTCCGCAGGATCCATGCGAAAAATAATATTTAATTCGTCGTTCGATATGTTTACCTTAAGAAGCTTTACGTTAATGGAAAGATGGAAGTCTTTAATGGCGATCCAAAAATGATGAACGGAGATCCTTAGCAGCTGCTCCTCAAGTGTGAAACACTCCACCGGTATCCACCAAGAAAATGATGTAATGAAAGAGGACGAGATGGAGAAAATTAGGGTTTTATAAATCTTTTTGGTTGAGGCAAAAATAGGGTCTATAATAGTATATTTATAGGCAAAATTTTCAGCTGAAAATTTTCCCATAAAATATTATTATTATTAACCCTTTATTATTCTCACTAATAATTAAAACACCTTTTAATTATTAATCATTTTTCTAAACACTTTAGAAATAATTCTCTCACTTGATTTAATTTTCAAAAATTAAATTCTTAATTAATAATATTAAAAACTTTTTCTTAATTAATTTATAATCAATTAAATCTCATTTAATCAATTATTAAATTTGCCAATTAATTATTTATTTCATAAATAAATAATTATCAGCCATTATTAATTAATTTCTCCACCATTAAATCATTCTCTTTTATGGTGTGACCCTATAGGTTCAATATTAAGCCGGTAGTAGAAATAAATAATAATAAAACTATTTTATCATTATTTATATATATTCTCTAATTCGTTAAATATGATTAATTAATTAATCATATTTATTCTACATCGTGTGGGATACTTCTCAGCATATCGCGACTATCCGGATAATACAAATTCACTGCTTAGAATACCAAGAACCTATTCAATGAGTAGTTACCGTACAATTAATTCCTTCTACCCTGCAATGTCACGATTAAATACAAGGCATGGAACTTGTGTCAAGCCTATCTTATTTAATCACTTGCTTTCCCATTCACTATGCTTAGTTCTATTTAATGTAAATTAGAAACTCCTTTCTAATTTCATTCACTCTGGCCAGAGATTCCTGAACTAACATAAGTGGATCAGCATTGAACATTCTCTTCCTACACTGCAAGGGGTAGATCCTTTATTGATCATACACTATCTTCGTGTACAAATTCCTATACCCAGTATAGCCCTTATAATTGTCCCTTGAGACTAAGAACTAAACCAAAGCATAGTTCAGTGTACACAAGATGACTATGATGACCTCAAGTCTAAGGATACTTGTACAACTATCACTATGTGAACAACTGCTGACACGTGAGTGAACTCCATCAGTTGTTCAGCTGTGTGAGTCATGTTCAGTGAACTTATTCTATAATAAGCACCTACATACTAGCTATAGTATCACCACACAAATGTCTATGAGAACAGACATCCTTCATAATGAAGCAAGCATAGTATGTACCGATCTTTGTGGATTATTAATTACCAGTTAGTAATCCTACGACCAGGAACTATTTAAGTTTAGAGTTATCATCTTTTAGGTCTCATTATTATGATCTCATCACAATCCATAAAAAGCTTTACTCTAAATTGTGGTATATATTATTTAAACATTTAAATAGATAGAGCCCGCAATAAAAATGAAACAAGTCTTTTATTAATATCAATGAAATCAAAACAGATTACATAAAAGTTATTCCTAAATCCTCATACATGATTGGACTTGGGACATATCTCTTTTACTGTCAACAAGGGAGATCAACGCTACACTGTGACATCAAATAATTTTCAGATATAAATCTCTAACTGGATGAGCTAGAAAAAGTTAGATCTATTGGTGCCTACAGGCATCTTCCAGAGAGATTAGTCTTCAGGTATAAGAGTGGAAAAGAGATAACATGTCCCCTTCACAGATTTTTCAATGAAGGCTATTCAACTTTGGGGACCGTCTTCTCCTCAATCAAGAAAAAACTTTGTATTTAATATAGTTTCCAAGAAAAAGGTACTAAACAAGATTGAGGAGATAAGGAACAGCTAGAGAGGGCCAAATGCACTCCCAAGAGTATTGACAATACCTTTTACTGGAAATAGGGTGCATTTGAGGCCATTTTGGATAATGGAGTTCAAGGACGAGAAATACATCAGAAGATTCTTTAGATTGAAAGATAAGCTAAAGATAGTAAGCAATGAAACTCTCAAGGAGATGCAAGAAAAGCTGGATCAGACATATGAGGATGAATCAGAATTTTACAAATAACTCCAAAATTAAATTGAAGAAAATAATGTGAAGCTGGGAAAGAAGTCAAGGAAATAATCTAAAATTTGCTCAGTCTAGAGGAGCACCTTGAAAATGATCTATAAGACTCTCTACAAATCTTTCTTTGTGAGAATTTTCAATAAATTTTAGCACTTGAAAATTTTATCTACTATATTTCATTATGTATACATAGAGTGTTTTGTTATCATCAAGTTTCTCTTAATTTATGGCTACAATTCCAGTAGACATAAATTGGGGGAGATTCTTAGGAATATGTTGTGTACTTGATGATAACTTGAACAAAACACTTAGTAGATTTAAATTAAGTGTAGTTGTAGCTTTCAACGGATGCTCATTTCAACATCCATTGAAAGAGTAGCTTATGTAACAATAAGTTTAGTAGCACATTCCTGCATATCAAAATAACTTAATGAAATAGATGTTGTAGAATGTATAGGTCATGTTGACTACTAGATTGATATGCAAGATAGGTTGGTTAATTATAAATATCAGATGCCTTATAATCTTGCATAAATGAAATGGAGTTAACTACCAAGAAAACAGTCTCAACGGATGTTTCATAAAGTGTCAACGGATGATCAACTAAAGCTTCAACGGATGATTCACATAGTTTCAACGGATGATCAGCCAAAGTTTCAAAGGATGATCAACCACAGTTTCAACGGATGATTCAATGAAGCTTCAACGGATGTTCAAATTCAAAAGAGCAGTTGATAGTAACTTGACAGTCACATACGTTGATTGTATGCAAATGGAACAAAGAAGCATTTCCATTTCCATGCTAAACAAAAGATATTCAGAGATGCTGGATTGAGAAATGAAGTAGCATGAAATTAGACTTAAAATGTTTTGTCTTATTTACTTGTCTTTTTATCATGTAACTTGGTAATATATAAACCAAGAGTAGCAAGTTGAATAAAAAAACAAGTAAGCAAGCATTTACCAGAGAAATAGATAAGGCAAAATCTGTAAAGAATTTCTCTGTTCATATTGTTCAACTTGTAAGCAGATGTGTATAATTTTGTAACACAGAGTTCTCTACTTAATATATATCTCTGGTGGAAAATTTAAATCCACCAGAAAGTTTTTAAGTACTTGTATATAAATACTTTATGTTTTGATTTCTACACCACTTTCATTCCGCACCATTCCTAAATCAAACACATCTATTTATTTGTAGAAGAACTGTTCTTAAAATTAAAAGAAGCCAGGATTCCATTCAACCCCCCTTCTGTAATTCTTGTTTAGGTTATTTGGGAAAAATAATTTCTCTTCTCCGTTTTTGCACAGCATCGTGACGGTCCCTTTCCCCTCAATCTTGACGGTAGAGTCGTCTCCAAAATGAACCACGCATGTGATTGTTTTGTCCAGTTCAGAAAACTCTTCTCTGAAGCCCGTCATATGGTTACTTGCACCATTATCGAGGTACCACATATTTGTACTCGCAGCTTTCTCATCATTCTTTGACAACATTGAGGGTAAAACTTTATTCTCATCTGTGAGCATCACCACTCCTTCCTTCATACATTTTTCCAATAACAAGGTTGATTAGTCGTCGTCTATCTGAGCCATGTGTGATTCCTACCAAGTTTCTCTCTTTTTCTTAGGCATTCGACATTCTGCAGCAAAATGTCCGTAAATATTGCAGTTGTGGCACTTTACATTTCTTTTATCACCACGTCCCACCCTGTATCTATGATTTTAGGATCCTTCTTTGTTGGTCCGTTTTAGCCATTCTTCGCGAGTCAGTAGTAGTTTCCCTTCAGCCTTCTCTCGCTTTGCCCACTCCTCTTCAGTTAATAACAGATGACTTTCTCTTGACTCCGTCTTTTCTTTCACACGTTCCTCTTGAGCCTTTAAAGAGCCCACAGCTTCTTCCATTCTCTTAGTGTCGAGGTCTTCAAACTGTTCTATGGTAGATGTAATTTACAAGAATTTGGATGGGACAACACGCAACAATTTCTTCACTGTGTAGGACTCATCCACTTTCTCTTCAAGTGCTCTGATGTTAGTCACAATTCCATTAATCTTTATATGAAAATCGTCAATTATCTCGTCTTCTTTCATGGTCAAGGCTTCGAATTTAGATTTCAGTGTCTGTATTCTAGCATTCTTCACCTTATCAGCTCCTTGGTAAAGTGTCTTGATTGCCTCCCAAGCTTTTTTTGTTGTTTCCTTATCTGTGACAGACAACAACATTCCTTCTGGGATTCCCTAATAGATCATTGCAAACGCCACTTTATCAGTCTTATCATTGACTACAGCCTTTGGGTCATTCGGTTCTATGGTGTTCCACGCCCCTTGTGCCTTTATAAACACCTTCATCTTCAGAGGCCATATTGTATAATTACTCCTATCAAGCATCACATAACTCAAACCTATGGACCAACTATTCACCTTGTCAGCCG
>NW_027417888.1:0-48511 GCF_009905375.1 Apium graveolens | reverse complement strand
TTTTTTTTGTTTTCAATTAAGTCTATCATGTGTGTATATAAAAAAAATACTTTGAATACACTTATGAAACTTATACATGAAATAATTGAAAAATTCCCATTTAATTTATATAAGATTTTACTAGAAATCCATCAAAATCCACATGTTTTTCAAATAAAAAGAATTTGTGGACTTTGAATATCGTCTGAAAATTTTTAAATCCAAATTAAATACCCTAAGATTTGATAGATTTTTTTAATCTGATGGAATACACATTACAAATCCAAATGAATACCTCCATATTTTGCATATTTTACAAAATCTAATTAAAATACCCATAATATTAAAAAATCCTTAAAATCTATTTGAAAAACCTCTCTAAATTGTTCATGCACACCTTATTTGTATAAAAAATTTTGATAAACACATTAGGACGAGACGCTAGGGACTGTGTAAAATTAAAATAACAATAATGAATTATATTTTATTATTATTCAATCTCCAAAATCAACGAATTACTTAAAATTATATTATATTATTGTCTAAAATTTAAATGGAATACCATGGGATTTCATTGATTTTTATGATAAGTGATTTTAATAATATATTTTTATCAAACAATTTGAGATTTCACGTTCTCAAAGATTTTTACTCATCCGTCCTTCATTTGGTTATTTCCGATTATGTCCCGAAAATTATTTCACTCTTAATTAATATGATCATTTAGGGTTAATTATGTAATGTTTTTGAAAAGTAGAATAATTTTTTGATAACTTTTAATTTGTTTGATATTTTGCGTAACTTTTTGAATCAAAGGTGAGAATGATAAATAAGTGGGACAGAAACTAGAGTAATATTTTATCAAAATTATTGGATTATGGGTAGTTGAGGTGGGGGGTGGGTTTGGATAATGGATTAGGAAATTGATTTCAAATGAATCGGCTACAAGCCCAATATTTCTGTTGGGATTACAAATAAAAAATGACTTCATTTGCACGTAAAGATATATCTATATTTTTTGGCTTTCGGATAAGTATTAGAGTTATAATTTTTATTTTTCTCTTGAATGCTCTAATTCTTTACAAAGTGTACCATTTGTAACATTTTTTTTCTTTAGAACTCTGTAGGATAATGTTTAAAATCACATTCGCACGCATTATCGACGAAACTGAAAAACCTCTTTATATTAAAAAAATTTTTATAACTAGAAATTACATGCTATGATAACTCAATAAAAAAAGTCCAAAAAATATATAACTGTAGATACTCACTCATAATATAAAAAACAAGCACCGAGGAGAAAAAAGAAAATATTATTATATATACAAGAGCAACGATACCGTTATGCGAGTTGAGTATACAAGAAAATCAAAATAAAACTAACCAATATATTGAGAAAGGTTGCTACTAAAATAAAAAGAGAAAGACATCCACTATTAAGGAAAACGATATTTAAAAACAGAATCCTAAGAATTTGGAGGCGTGAAGCGTGCATCGCAAGTAAAAATATTCAAATCCGAAATAAATAGATTTTAGAGATGTAAAACATACTATAAAAAATACTAAATAAAGTCGAATCAAATAGATTATAGAGTCTTAAATCTCTCGAACAAAGTTCTCCAATTGAAAATAGTAAAATGTAAACGACTAGATTGTAGTAGAATTAAACTAAAAATAGTCGGGCATCATCACCTTTTATGAAAAATAAAGAAAAATAAATAAATAGAGAAAAACGCTTTCTCTAAATCTTCAATCTTTAAGCTTAAGATAATTCGCATGACAAACAACCAGACATCTGGATTTTGGAAATAAGAGCAGTCACAGGCACGTTCCAAAGGTAACAAGCCTCCAAAGCGTCCACCAATGACTCGCCATTCGTCCTAGAAAATATAGCGTTCAAAGTGCAAGAACCAGATGGTTCCGAAGGAGATATTTTTCTACAGGCCTTGTCAAAGAAAGTAAGCAAAGTCTCTCAGAAAATATTGTTGGATGTATGATGAGATGGGTTATGGAAGCATTTTTGTAATCATTCATGAACCAACCCAAACATTCAAAAAATTTCTGAATGAGCAAACTGTTTCAGCCATCAATGACATCTTTCCCATGCGGGATTTCAGAACAATAGACTCATTTCCGAAGTCATTTCGATGGTGTTTTCTTTGCCTTGTTTTTGAACCACGAGGACGTCCTCGTGGCCTAGACAATGAAAAATGACCCCCAGACGCCACAAAGAATTTCCACCAGACTGGCCCATATTACTTTATATCATTACTAACTCCTAGATTAGACATTGAGTGTTGGCAATGGTGAGGTGGTGTTTCGATGTTAATTTAGTAGGATAGGTTAGCCCATGAATTTGGGATTGAAGAGCAGGTGAAGAGTAAATTCATAGAATTTGAGAAAGAAAAACGAATACTGGATTAATCTTTGAAAGCTAAGAAAAGATATAAAATATTGGGGAAATGTGATAGAGTTGTGGGTATAGTCCTTTATAATTTGATTTTGACGTGCTCTCTCAAGAAATACAAAGATTCCATTACAGTTGGAAAAGTATTATTTTTCTTTTCCGGAATTTGAATTGATAATCAATCCTTATATTTTCTAAATTGAGAGGCCAAAAGTTGGTTAATATTTGATTGTCTCATAAAAAGCGTTATACCAATATACGATTACAGATGAATTTCTAAAACTAGAATCGAAATATTAAACAAAATAGAACGTTATTTACCAATAGATGTCATCGATCAAAAAATTAGGCACGAATTTTAAATATTAAATTATTTTGATTGCAAAATTCGAAAACATATTTAAACATTATGGTCTGTAAAAATTAATTATTAATTTACAATTCTCTTCATATTTCCGTGCTCATATCAGTATTTTTTTGGGCATTATGATCGTAATATATGAGATTTAGTGGAGAACTTCCTCTCCCACCTTAAACTTTGAGATGAAATGGTTACTTAATGATTTATCATAGCTTAGTCAGACTCAAGTTCGAGTCCTTACTTTGAGTTAGGGGAGTATTAAAATAATATTATAAGATTCAGTTGGGGTATTTTTCTAATATCTTCAGATTTTAGGTGAGCTGATATCTAATAATATTCTAATTTTTGTGTGTTATTTTATCCGTCTTTATTAATATTTTCAACTGCTTAAACGTAATTACTACATAAACATACTCAATAGAGGAAAATTTTATAATTTTTTAGATATCTTACACTCCCTCAAAATAAATATAATTACAAAAGTAACTACATTTCTTTTACAATTGTGTGTTGAACGATCAATTCTAATAATATTTCTATAAATGTTAGGATAAAAGATTGTTGGTCGAAATCATACGAAACTATACAAAAATACCATCATTGATGAATTTTCTATGAATTTTCTATAAGGATACAAAAGATTAAGTCACTAAGGCCTAGATAGAAAATAAAATATGAAGGTTTCATATTATAGAATGGTAAAAATAAAATAAATTTGTAGGTTTTTCGGAAATTATAATATAAAAATATCAATTAATGGATTAAAAACCATCTTTTATACTTGTTAACTCTATTTATTTATGATCTACCTTGATTAGTTGTCGAAAAATAAAGTGAATTGTAGATGAGAGCGGGCTATTCAAAAAATTCGAAATCTGAGACCAAGTCGATTCCAATCCGAAAAAGTACGGGCCGGCTCATTCCGAGATACGGACCTTCAAGGAGTCTTTTTTTATTTGAAAGTCAAACCCTAAAAATTCGTGTAAAATTCCGGTTTGAAAAAATTGGATAGTAGTCCAGATTAAAAGAAGCATGATTCGGGCCGGATAAAAATTTGAACTTTTTGATAAAATTCGTTCTCTATATAAAATTTTTGATAAATTTTCAAATATTATATTATTAGAACTTAGAAGTTGAATACGATATATTTTATTAGTTGTCAATTTGATACCCTGAATAACAATTAATAATTTGTTAATTGTCAATGTAATACTCTAAATATTAGAATTTAAGGTTAATAAATGAGATATTTAAATGTAATATAAAAAAAATTGTTTTAGTATCAAATTATTTGTCATAGTCTAAAATATTAGTCCTTTGACAGAAAAATAGTAATTCATGATCTCTAAAACACTCACTTTAACTGTACTTTAACAACTTAAACTTTCTGACAATATCAGATCTTGGTGTTGGATTCAAATTCGCTTTTAAGTGAAGGAGTGTTAATAATATTATAACATCTAGTAGAAATAATATCTTAAAATTTTAGATGACCCGATTACTAAACATACATAACATTCTAATATTTATGTATTATTTTATCTGTCTTTCATTACCGAGTTTCACTGTTGAAGCGGCATATTACTACAAAAAACAGGCTCAAAAGAGGAAAAATGTGCAATTTTGCAGATATCTTCCCTCCCTCTGAAATATAATAATTGCAAAAAAAATTATTACGTTTCCCTTTTTGATTATATATTTGAATGATCACTTTAATAATATTTTCAACAAGATAATCGGTTGTTCTTGAGTCTTACAGAAACTTTACATAAATACCATCAAAGATTCAAGATGAATTTTTTATAAGAAGGTTAAAAAAAGATTAATGACTAAAAAATATTTTTTCTCTAGAATCAAGGTAAAATTTACAAAATCTTACCCTCTTTTGGGTCTAATTTATGAGCGGGATACATAAAGTAAAATTAATTTTTTTGTTTTTCAATTTAAGTCTGATCCTCTGTGTATATAGAAAAAAAATACTTTGAATACACTTATGAAAACTTATACATGAAATAATTTACATTTTAATTCATATGAAATTTTACTAGAAAATCCATCAAAATCCACATGTTTTTCAAATAAAAAGAAATTTGTGGACTTTTAAATATCGTGTTAGAAATATGTGTATTAGTTTGATGATAAGTTAAACAAAACACTTAAGTAGAAATCTGGTGTTTGTAGCCTCAACGGATAAGACCATTCTCGTTATCCGTTGATGGAGTAGCTTTACTTAGAAATAAGTTTAGTATTGTAGCACATTTCAGTTTCTGTATTCAAGTTATAATTCTTAGATGTTGGGGGAAATTATAAGTCATGTTGACTACTAGTGGATATGCAAATAGGAGGGCTAACTGTAAATATTTCATGTCTTGTAATTTTGTATAAGTGAAGTAGTATTAACTGATAAGTTAAAGGTCTTCAATGGATAAGAAACAAAGCTTCAACGGATGTCTCTAAAGCTTCAACGGATAACATCCATCAACGGATGAGTGCATCAACGGATAAAGCTTCAACTGCTAATGCATCAACGGATAAAGTCTTCAACGGATGAAAGCTTCAACGGATGCTAAGTTCAATAGCAGTTGACAGTGACGATTCATAAGCTGAAAGAGGCACATGGGTTGACAGAGACAATTAGAATGTAGCATCCTCTTGGAGGAATCAAGAAAATACAGCATTTCCATTCTGGTGCAAACAAGGAAGTATTCAAAGATTCACAGATTATCCTAGATTGCATTGGATAGAGAAATAAAGAAGAAACATGTGAAGAATCTTTTCAATTGTATTTTATTTTTTTGTCTTCACTTGTAAACTTGGTGATATATAAACCAAGTTGCAGCTAGTAACTAGAGTGTGAATTTTCCAGAGCTGTTTAGAAAAATTGAGAGAAAATCATCTAGTTTGTATTAGAAAGCAGCTGTGATCAATTTCTTGAATCACAGATTTTCTGAAATAACACATCTCTGGTGGAACAACAAATCCACCAGAAAAGTTTTAAGTCTTTTGTGTTCTTTATTTTGTTTGAATATATATCTGTCTGCATTAGCTCAAAGCAATTCACACACACTTGTTCATCAAAACACACAGCCTTTGAAACTGCTCAAAACTTGAAAAAGTTTTGAGATTTACATTCAACCCCCTTCTGTAAATCTCATTGTTAGTTCCTTGGGAATAACAATTGGTATCAGAGCAAGCTCTTAACTTACAAAGAATTTAAAGATCTATTCTACTAACATCATGAGTAAGAAGGATATTGGTATAAAGATTCCAATCCTGGAAAGAGATAATTATCATCACTGGAAAGTGAAGATGCATCTACATCTTCTCTCTCAAGATGAAAGCTACATCAACTGCATTGAAAATGGTCCTCACATCCCTCACAAGGTGGCCACAGCTGCAACTGGCACAGTTGCTATTGGACAGTCTATTCCCAAGCCAAAAGCAGAATGGACTGATGAAGATATTGAAGAGGTTCACAAGGACAAGAAAGCCATGAACATTCTGTTCAATGGTTTAGGTCAAGATATGTTTGATAATGTCATTAGCAGCTAAACTGCTAAGGAAATTTGGGATACTGTGCAACTTATCTGTGAAGGTACTGAACAAGTTAGAGAAAACAAAATGCAGCTTCTCATTCAACAGTATGAATACTTTCACTTTGAAGAAGGAGAATCACTGAATGATACCTTCAGTAGATTTCAGAAACTGTTGAATGGATTGAAGCTGTATGGCAGAGCCAAGTCGAGGACTCCAACATAAAATTTCTGAGGTCTCTACCAAAGGAATGGAAGCCTATAACTGTTTCACTAAGGAATTCTCAAGATTATAAGGACTTCACACATAAAAGATTATATGGAATTTTGAAGACCTATGAACTTGAGATGGAGCAAGATGAGCTGTTGGAAAAGGGAAAGAGAAAAGGTGGATCAGTTGCACTTGTAGCTGACAATGAGAAGACTGGAGCCAGGAATGAAGAAAAGACAATGCCAAGTCTCAAAATTGGCACAAGCAAATCAGAATCAAGTAAGGGAAATGAGCAAGTAGCTGAGGTTGAAGATAATTCCAGTCAAGATGACTCTGATGATGTTGATGAACATCTGACCTTTCTGTCCAGGAGGTTTGCAAAGATGAAATTCAGGAAAAATGCTAAATTCACTAAGTCAAACAAGAACATGGTGGACAAATCTAAGTTCAAATGTTATAACTGTGGCATAAGTGGACACTTTGCAAATGAGTGCAGAAAGCCAACCTCTGATAAGAAAAAATTTGAGCAAGTTGATTACAAAAGGAAATATTTCGATTTGCTCAAACAAAAGGAAAGAGCTTTTCTAACTCAAGATGACTGGGCAGCAGACGGAGCCAATGAAGATGATGATATGAAATATGTGAACCTAGCCCTGATGGCTAATTCTGATGAAAATGAAACTAGTTCATCAAGCAACCAGGTAATTACTACTAACCTCTCTCAGCTCTCTAAGATTGAATGCAATGAAGCCTTAAATGATATGTCCAATGAATTATATCATTTGCGTGTTTCCCTTAAATCACTAGCTAAAGAAAACACAAGAATCAAAGAGAATAATTTGTTTTTAAGTGATAGGAATGGTGTGTTAGAGGGTAAGGTAATTGAGCTTGAAAAGATTAAAATCAAATACTTAACTGTTGAAAGTGAACTAGAAGAATCTGTTAAGAAAGTAGAAATTCTTTCTAGACAAATAGAACGTGAGCAAGAGGTAATCAAGGCCTGGAAAACATCTAGGGATGTTAGTGCTCAGATTGTCAAGGTTCAGGGAATTGAATCACTATGTGAGAATGCCTGGAAGAAAAACAAAAAGGAAGTAGAATTAATTGATGGATTATCAACGGATGTGGAATCAACGGATGATAAAAGTTATCCGTTGAAGGAAGAAAAGGAGCATCGTTGAAGGCTCATCAATTAAAACAGGCAAGTGATTCTAAAAAGAACAATTTGAAAAATCTCAATAAAAAGTTTGGTTCAACTTCCAAGAACTTTGTCAAAGAAGAAGCTAGCACATCCAAAGATGCCAGTAAGGTGAATATAGGACACATGACTTTAGATCAGTTGAAAAATAGGCTTAAGATGGTTGAGGATAAAAAGGAAACTAAAAGAAAATTAAATAGAAATGGGAAGGTACGAATTAACAAACACAACAATTATACACCTGATAAATATGCTCCTAGAAAAAGTTGTGTGCATTGTAAGAGTGTTAATCAACTATCTACCAACTGCAAGTCAGTTAAGAATGCTCCCATGCCTTTAACTCCTTCCATGCCTAACATATCTATGTCACCTCTGCATGCTACGCCTGTTATATCTCAACAGAATCCGCATGCACATTTTGCAAACATGCCATATGTTAATAATTCTTATTTTGTTGTATTCAGTATGCCTCAAATGCCATACAACATGCCTATGTGGAATAATGTGTTTGCACAATCCATGCCTTATCAAATTCAACCAAATAAGCTAAATAATTCTGTGACTAACCCTACACTTCAACCAACTACATCTGAGAGCAAGGTTGATCCAAAGTTACCTAAGTCAAAAGATGCTGGAGGTATGAAGTCTAGGAAAAAGACTAACAAGGCTGGACCCAAGGAAACTTGGGTACCAAAATCAACTTGATTGATTTTGTTGTGTGCAGGGAAAAAAAAGGAATATATGGTACTTGGACAATGGTTGTTCAAGGCACATGACAAGAGATTTCACCCTGCTCACACAGTTCAAGGAGAGAGCTGGCCCTAGCATAACCTTTGGAGATGACAGCAAAGGGTTCAGTATGGGATATGGCTTGATTTCAAAAGAAAATGTCATCATTGATGAAGTTGCATTAGTTGATGGTCTCAAACATAATCTATTGAGTATCAGTCAACTGTGTGATAGAGGGAATATTGTTTCCTTCAATTCTGAAGCCTGTGTTATTACAAGTAAGAAGGACAACAAAGTGGTTCTAAATGGAGTTAGAAAAGGGAATGTGTGCTTGGCTGACTTCAACTCTACAGATGCAGAATCAATTACTTGTCTTCTCAGCAAAGCAAGTCCAGATGAAAGTTGGCTATGGCACAAGAAGCTGTCTCATTTGAATTTCAAGACAATGAATGATCTAGTCAAAAAGGACTTAGTTAGAGGAATGCCTCTAGTGGAATTCTCAAGGGATGGACTGTGTGATGCTTGTCAGAAAGGAAAGTAAAAGAGAGCATCATTCAGTAAGAAGCTTGAATCAGCAATTGATGAACCATTACAACTGCTACACATGGATCTTTTTGGACCAGTCAATGTATTGTCAATTTCAAGGAAAAGATATTGCCTAGTGATTGTAGATGATTTCTCAAGTTTTCATGTACCTACTTTCTTGGATCAAAGGATGAAGCTAGTGAAATCATCATCAATCATATCAAGCAAGTCAACAATCATCCAGATTTCAAAGTAAGGAATATCAGGAGTGACAATGGAACTGAGTTCAGGAATTCTACCATGAGGTTGTTCTGTGAAGAAAATGGGATCATGCATGAGTTCTCAGCTCCAAGGACTCCACAACAGAATGGTGTAGTGGAAAGAAAGAATAGATCACTAATCGAAGCTGCAAGAACAATGGTTGAAGAGTCAAAACTCCCAACATACTTTTGGGATGAGGCTGTTAACTATGCATGTTACACTCAGAATATTTCTCTAATCAATCTGGCAAAAGACATGACTCCCTATCAATTGTTCAAGAGAAGAAAACCAACTTTAAACTTTCTTCATGTCTTTGGTTGCAAATGCTACATTCTAAGGAATCAACCTGATCACAAAGGGAAGTTTGATGCAAAGGCTGATGAAGGAATATTGGTTGGTTATTCTGCTGGAAAATCATATAGGGTCTACAATCTAAGAACCAACATTGTCATGGAATCTGTGCATGTTGTGTTTGATGATAAAAAGATTGATGGACTAACAGATGAGGGACATCATGAATGACTCAAATTTGATAACATTGAGATATATTGTGATGATAGTGAAGATGAGAATGATGGAGAAGGCACCTCGAAAAGAATTCAAAATCTGCTTTTGGATAATGCACAAAGTGCTGCATCAGTTGAAAGTCACAATTCAGCATCCGTTGAAAGAAGTAATGCAGCATCCGTTGAAAGACAAAGTGCATCATCCGTTGAATTACATAATGAAGCATCCGTTGATCATAGTCTATCAACGGATAATCAATTCACTTCATCAGTTGATAGAACTCCCAGTTCCTTTCAAAGGATCAATAACTCAAGGGGAGTTTCAGCCAATTAACACTCTATCTCACATCATGACAATACTGAGGCAACCTCATCTAGAGCTAATTTACCACCTCAAAGGAAATGGACCAAGAATCACCCTTTTGAATTGATCATTGGTGATGCAACATCTAAAGTGCAAACTAGAAGGGCTACTCAAGATGAATATCTATATAGTAGTTTTCTATCACAGGAGGAACCTAAGAGAGTGGAAGAAGCTCTACTGGATCCAGATTGGATTTTATCAATGCAAGAGGAGCTAAACCAATTTGAGAGGAACAAGGTATGGAAGCTGGTACCCAAGCCAAAGAACAAGAGCTATTGATACAAAATGGGTATTCAGAAACAAGATGGATGAAAATGGCATTGTCATAAGGAATAAAGCCAGATTGGTTGCCAAGGGCTATTCTCAACAAGAGGGAATAGATTTTGATGAGACATTTGCTCCAGTTGCAAGACTTGAAGCCATCAGAATCTTTCTCTCGAACATACTATAAAAAATACTAAATAAAGTCGAATCAAATAGATTATAGAGTCTTAAATCTCTCGAACAAAGTTCTCCAAATTGAAAATATGAAAATTACAGAAGTAAAATGTAAACGACTAGATTGTAGTAGAATTCTAACTAAAAATAGTCGGGCCACTACATCCTTTTATTGAAAAATTTATTGAAAAATAAAGAAAATAAATAGAGAATAACGCTTTCTCTAAATCTTCAATCTTTAAGCATCCTTAAGCTATATTCGCATGACAAACAACCAAGACATCTGGATTTTTGGAAATAAGAGCAGTCACATGCATCGTTCCAAAGGTAACAAGCCTCCAAAGCGTCCCACCAATGACATCGCCATTCGTCCTAGCAAATATAGCGTTCAAAGTGCAAGAACCAGATGGTTCGAAGGAGATATTTTTCCTACAGGCCCTGTCAAAGAAAGTAAGCAAAGTCTCTCAGAAAATATTGTTGGATGTACTGATGAGATGAGGCTTATGGAAGCATCTGTAATCATTCCTGAACCACCCAGAACATTCATAAAAATTTCTTGAATGAGCAAACTGTTTCAGCCATTCAATGACATCTTTCCCAGGCGGGATTTCAAGAACAATAGACTTCATTTCCGAAGTCATTTCGATGGTGTTTTCTTTCACCTTTTTTTTGAACCACGAGGACGTCCTCGTGGCCTGGAGAATGAAAAATGACCACCAGACGCCACAATATCGTTTTCACCAGACTGGCCCATATTATTTATATCATTACCAACTCCTGGATTAGACATTCGAGTGTTTGGCAATGGTTGAGAGTGGTGTTCTTCGCTGTTAATTATAGTAGGATTAGTGTAGCCCATTGAATTTGGGATTTGAAGAGCAGGTGAAGAGTAATTCATAGAATTTGAGAAAGAAAATGATACTTGTGATTCATCTTTTGAAGGTTAAGCAAAGATATAAATATTGGGTGAAAATAGTGATTAGAGATGTGGGTTATAGTCCTTTTATAATTGAATTTGACGTGCTCTCTCAAGAAATACAAAGATTCCATACAGTTAGAAAAAGTATTATTTTTCTTTTCCAGGAATTTGAATGGAATAATCAATCCTTATCATATTTTCTAAAATTGAGAGGCCAAAAAGTTGTTAATATTTGATTCGTCTCATAAAAAAGCGTTATACCAATATACGATTACAGATGAATTTCTAAAACAGAATCAAAATATTAAACAAATATACAACGTTTATTTACCAATAGATGTCATCGACCAAAATATTAGGCAAGAATTTTAAATATTAAATTATTTTGATTTGCAAAATCGAAAACATATTTAAACATTATGGTCTGTAAAATTTAATTATTAATTTACTATTTCTCTTCATTGTTTCCGTGCTCATATCAGTATTTTTTGGTGCATTATTATCGTAATATTATGAGATTTAGTTGAGAACTTCCTCTGCAACCTTAAACTTTCAGATGAACTGGTTACTTAATGATCTATCATAGCTTAGTCAGACTAAGTTCGACTCCTTACTTTTGAGTTAGGGGAGTATTAAAATAATATTATAAGATTCAGTTGGGGTATTTTCTAATATCTTCAGATTTAGGTGAGGCTGATATCTAATAATATTCTAATTTTTGTGTGTTATTTGATCCGTCTTTTATTAATATTTCAACTGTTTAAACGATAATTACTACATAAACATACTCAATAGAGGAAAAGTTTATAATTTTTTAGATATCTTACACTCCCTCAAAATATAATATAATTGCAAAAGTAACTACATTTCTTTTACAATTGTTTGTAGTTGAATGATCAATTCTAATAATATTTCTATAAATGTTAGGATAAAAGATTGTTGGTCGAAATCATACGAAAACGATACAAAAATACCATCATTGATGAATTTTCGATGAATTTTCTATAAGAAGGATACAAAAGATTAAGTCACTAACGCCTAGATAGAAAATAAAAATATGAAGGTTTCATATTATAGAAATGGTGAAAATAAAATAAATTTGTAGGTTTTTCGGAAATTATAATATAAAAATATCAATTAATGGATTAAAAACCATCTTTAATACTTGTTAACTCTATTGATTTATGATCTACCTTGGTTAGTTGTCGAAAAATAAAGTGAAGTGTAGATGAGAGTGGGGCTATTCAAAAAATTCAAATCTGAGACCAAGTCGGATCCAATCCAAAAAAGTACGGGCTGGCTCGTCCCGAGATACAGACCTTCAAAGAGTCTTTTTTATTTAAAAGTCCGACCCTAAAAATTCGTGTAAAAGTCCGGTATTGAAAAAATTGGATAGTAGTCCAGATTAAAGAAGCATGATTCTGGGCGGGATAAAAAATTTGAGCTTTTTGATAAAATTCATTTTCTATATAAAAATTTTTAATAATTCTCAAATATATATTACATTATTAGAACTAGAAGTTGAATACGATATATTTTATTAGTTGTCAATTTGATACCCTGAATAACAATCAATAATTTGTTAATTGTCAATTTAATACTCTAAATATTAGAATTAAGGTTAATAAATGAGATATTTAAATGTAATATAAAAAAATTATTTGTTTTACTATCAAAATTATTTGTCATAATCTAAAATATTAGTTCTTTGACAAAAAAATAGTAACTCATGATCTCTAAAACACTCACTTTAACTTTACTTTACAACTTAAACTTCATGACAATGTATAGATCGTGGTGTCGGATTCGAATTCGTGCTTTTAAGTGAGATGGTGTTATAATAATATTATAAGATCCAGTAGAAATAATATCGTTAAAATTTTAGATGACCCGGTTATTAAACATGCATAACATTCTAATATTTATGTATTATTTGATCAATCTTTCATTACCGAGTTTCACTGTTCAAGCCGCATATTACTAAAAAACAGGCTCAAAAGAGGAAAAATGTGCAATTTTGCAGATATCTTCCCTCCCTCTGAAATATAATACAATAGCAAAAATAATTATTATGTTTCCCTTTTTGATTATATATATTTGAATGATCACTTTAATAATATTTTCAAGGTAAAATTAGAAAATTTTACCCTGTTTTGGGTCTAATTTATGTGCGGGATACATAAAGTAAAATCATTTTTTTGTTTTTCAATTTAAGTCTGATCATGTGTGTATATAAAAAAAAATACTTTGAATACACTTATGAAAACTTATACATGAAATAATTGAAATAATTTACATTTTAATTTATATCAGATTTTACTAGAAAATCCATCAAAATCCACATGTTTTTCAAATAAAAAGAAATTTGTGGACTTTTAAATATCGTCTGAAATTTTTAAAATCCAAATTAAATACCCTAAGATTTTGATAGATTTTTTTAAATCTGGATTGAATACCATTTATAATCCAAATTGAATACCTCTCCATATTTTGCATATTTTACAAAATCTAAATTAATACCCATATATTAAAATCCTTAAAATCTTATTTGAAAACACCTCTCTAAATTGTTCATGCACACCTGATTTGTATAAACAAATTTTGATAAACACCATTAGAGACGAGACTCTAATGCGGACTATGTAAAATTAAAATTAAACAATAATGAATTTTATATTTATAGTATTATTCAATCTCCAAAATCAACGAATTACTTAAAATTTATATTATTATTCATTGTCTAAAATTAAATTGAATACACATGTGAGATTTCATTAGTACTTTTATGTTATAAGTTATTTAAATAATATATTTTATCAAACAAATGTGAGATTTCACGTTCTCAAAGATTTTACTCCCTCCGTCCTCTTCATTCTGGTTATTTTCCGAGTATGTCCCGAATTATATGTCACTCTTAATTAATATGATCATTTAAGGGTTAATTATGTTAATGTTTTTGAAAAGTAGAATAATTTTTTGATAACTTTTAATTTGTTTGATATTTTGATAACTTTTGAATCAAATGTGAGAATGATAAAATAAGTGGGACAGAACTAGGAGTAATATTTTATCAAAATATATTGGATTATGGGTAGTTGAGGTGGGGTGGGTTGGATAACTGGATTAGGAAATTGATTTCAAATGAATCGGCTACAAGCCCAATATTTCTGTTGGGATTACAAATAAAAAATGACTTCATTGCACGTAAAGATTATATCTATATTTTTGGCTTTCGAGATAAGTATTAGAGTTATAATTTTTATTTTTTCTCTTGAATGCTCTAATTCTTTACAAAGTGTACCATTTGTAACATTTTATTTTTCTTAGAACTTCTGTAGGATATGTTTAAAATCACATTCGCACATTATCGAACGAACTGAAAACCTCTTTAATATTAAAAAAAATCTTTTTATAACTAGCAAATTACCATGCTATGATAACTCAATAAAAAAAGTCCAAAAAATATATAACTGTAGATACTCACTCACAAATATAAAAAAACAAACACCGGAGAAAAAGAAATATATATATATACAAGAGCAACGATACCCGTTATTCGAGTTGAGTATACAAGAAAATCAAATAAACTACCAATATATTGAGAAAAGGTTGCTACTAAAATAAAAAGAGAAAGACATCCACTATTAAGGAAAACGATATTTAAAACAGAATCCTAAAGAATTTGGAGGCGTTGAAGCGTGCATCGCAAGTAAAAATATTCAAATCTGAAATAAATAGATTTTAGAGATGTAAAACATACTATAAAAAATACTAAATAAAGTCGAATCAAATAGATTATAGAGTCTTAAATCTCTCGAACAAAGTTCTCCAAATTGAAAATAGTAAAATGTAAACGACTAGATTGTAGTAGAATTCTAACTAAAAATAGTCGGGCCACTACATCCTTTTATTGAAAAATAAAGAAAATAATAGAGAATAACGCTTTCTCTAAAGCTTCAATCTTTAAGCATCCTTAAGCTATATTCGCATGACAAAACAACCAAGACATCTGGATTTTTGGAATAAGAGCAGTCACATGCTCGTTCCAAAGGTAACAAGCCTCCAAAGCGTCCCACCAATGACATCGCCATTCGTCCTAGCAAATATAGCGTTCAAAGGTGCAAGAACCAGATGGTTCTGAAGGAGATATTTTTCCTACAGGCCCTGTCAAAGAAAGTAAGCAAAGTCTCTCAGAAATATTGTTGGATGTACTGATGAGATGAGGCCTTATGGAAGCATCTGTAATCATTCCTGAACCACCCAGAACATTCATAAAAATATTTCTTGAATGAGCAAACTGTTTCAAGCCATTCAATGACATCTTTCCCAGGCGGGATTTAAGAACAATAGACTTCATTTCCGAAGTCATTTCGATGGTGTTTTCTTTCGCCTTGTTTTTTGAACCACGAGGACGTCCTCGTGGCGTGGAGAATGAAAAATGACCACCAGACGCCACAATATCGTTTTCACCAGACTGGCCCATATTATTTATATCATTACCAACTCCTGGATTAGACATTCGAGTGTTTGGCAATGGTTGAGAGTGGTGTTCTTCGCTGTTAATTATAGTAGGATTAGTGTAGCCCATTGAATTTGGGATTTGAAGAGCAGGTGAAGAGTAATTCATAGAATTTGAGAAAGAAAATGATACTTGTGATTCATCTTTTGAAGGTTAAGCAAAGATATATAATATTGGGTGAAATGTGATTAGAGTTGTGGGTTATAGTCCTTTTTATAATTGAATTTGACGTGCTCTCTCAAGAAATACAAAGATTCCATACAGTTCGAAAAAGTATTATTTTTCTTTTCCAGGAATTTGAATTGAATAATCAATCCTTATCATATTTTCTAAAATTGAGAGGCCAAAAAGTTGTTAATATTTGATTCGTCTCATAAAAAAGCGTTATACCAATATACGATTACAGATGAATTTCTAAAACTAGAATCAAAATATTAAACAAATATACAACGTTTATTTACCAATAGATGTCATCGACAAAAATATTAGGCAAGAATTTTAAATATTAAATTATTTTGATTGCAAAATCGAAAACATATTTAAACATTATGGTCTGTAAAATTTAATTATTAATTTACTATTTCTCTTCATTGTTTCCGTGCTCATATCAGTATTTTTTGGTGCATTATTATCGTAATATTATGAGATTTAGTTGAGAACTTCCTCTGCCACCTTAAACTTTCAGATGAACTGGTTACTTAATGATCTATCATAGCTTAGTCAGACTAAGTTCGACTCCTTACTTTTGAGTTAGGGGAGTATTAAAATAATATTATAAGATTCAGTTGGGGTATTTTTCTAATATCTTCAGATTTTAGGTGAGCTGATATCTAATAATATTCTAATTTTTGTGTGTTATTTGATCCGTCTTTTATTAATATTTTCAACTGTTTAAACGATAATTACTACATAAACATACTCAATAGAGGAAAAGTTTATAATTTTTTAGATATCTTACACTCCCTCAAAATATAATATAATTGCAAAAGTAACTACATTTCTTTTACAATTGTTTGTAGTTGAATGATCAATTCTAATAATATTTTCTATAAATGTTAGGATAAAAGATTGTTGGTCGAAATCATACGAAAACGATACAAAAATACCATCATTGATGAATTTTCGATGAATTTTCTATAAGAAGGATACAAAAGATTAAGTCACTAACGCCTAGATAGAAAATAAATATGAAGGTTTCATATTATAGAATGGTGAAAATAAAATAAATTTGTAGGTTTTTCGGAAATTATAATATAAAAATATCAATTAATGGATTAAAAACCATCTTTAATACTTGTTAACTCTATTGATTTATGATCTACCTTGATTAGTTGTCGAAAAATAAAGTGAAGTGTAGATGAGAGCGGCCTATTCAAAAAAAAGTACGGGCTGGCTCGTCCCGAGATACGGACCTTCAAGGAGTCTTTTTTATTTAAAAGTCCGACCCTAAAAATTCATGTAAAATTCCGGTTTTGAAAAAATTGGATAGTAGTCCAGATTAAAAGAAGCATGATTCGGGCCGGATAAAAATTTGAACTTTTTGATAAAATTCGTTCTCTATATAAAATTTTTGATAAATTTTCAAATATATATTATATTATTAGAACTTAGAAGTTGAATACGATATATTTTATTAGTTGTCAATTTGATACCCTGAATAACAATTAATAGTTTATTAATTATCAATGTAATACTCTAAATATTAGAATTTAAGGTTAATAAATGAAATATTTAAATGTAATATAAAAAAAATTGTTTTAGTATCAAATTATTTGTCATAGTCTAAAATATTAGTCCTTTGACAGAAAAATAGTAATTCATGATCTCTAAAACACTCACTTTAACTGTACTTTAACAACTTAAACTTTCTGACAATATATCAGATCTTGGTGTTGGATTCAAATTCTTGCTTTTAAGTGAGAGGGTGTTATAATAATATTATAACATCGAGTAGAAATAATATCTTAAAATTTTAGATGACCCGATTACTAAACATACATAACATTCTAATATTTATGTATTATTTTATCTGTCTTTCATTACCGAGTTTCACTGTTGAAGCGGCATATTACTACAAAAACACGCTCAAAAGAGGAAAAATGTGCAATTTTGCAGATATCTTCCCTCCCTCTGAAATATAATATAATTGCAAAAAAAAATTATTACGTTTCCCTTTTTGATTATATATATTTGAATGATCACTTTAATAATATTTTCAAGGTAAAATTTAGAAAATTTTACCCTGTTTTGGGTCTAATTTATGTGCGGGATACATAAAGTAAAATCATTTTTTTTGTTTTTCAATTTAAGTCTGATCATGTGTGTATATAAAAAAAAATACTTTGAATACACTTATGAAAACTTATACATGAAATAATTGAAATAATTTACATTTTAATTTATATCAGATTTTACTAGAAAATCCATCAAAATCCACATGTTTTTCAAATAAAAAGAAATTTGTGGACTTTTAAATATCGTCTGAAATTTTTAAAATCCAAATTAAATACCCTAAGATTTTGATAGATTTTTTTAAATCTGGATTGAATACACATTTACAATCCAAATTGAATACCTCCATATTTTGCATAATTTTACAAAATCTAAATTAAATACCCATAATATTAAAAATCCTTAAAATCTTATTTGAAAACACCTCTCTAAATTGTTCATGCACACCTTATTTGTATAAACAAATTTTGATAAACACCATTAGAGACGAGACTCTATGCGGACTATGTAAAATTAAAATTAACAATAATGAATTTATATTTATATTATTATTCAATCTCCAAAATCAACGAATTACTTAAAATTTATATTATTATTCATTGTCTAAAATTTAAATTGAATACACAATGTGAGATTTCATTGATACTTTTATGTTATAAGTTATTTTAATAATATATTTTATCAAACAAATTTGAGATTTCACGTTCTCAAAGATTTTACTCCCTCCGTCCTCTTCATTCTGGTTATTTCCGATTATGTCCCGAAATTATATTTCACTCTTAATTAATATGATCATTTAAGGGTTAATTATGTTAATGTTTTTGAAAAGTAGAATAATTTTTTGATAACTTTTAATTTGTTTGATATTTTGATAACTTTTTGAATCAAATGTGAGAATGATAAAATAAGTGGGACAGAACTAGGAGTAATATTTTATCAAAATATATTGGATTATGGGTAGTTGAGGTGGGGTGGGTTGGATAACTGGATTAGGAAATTGATTTCAAATGAATCGGCTACAAGCCCAATATTTCTGTTGGGATTACAAATAAAAAATGACTTCATTTGCACGTAAAGATTATATCTATATTTTTGGCTTTCGAGATAAGTATTAGAGTTATAATTTTTATTTTTTCTCTTTGAATGCTCTAATTCTTTACAAAGTGTACCATTTGTAACATTTTATTTTTTCTTAGAACTTCTGTAGGATAATGTTTAAAATCACATTCGCACATTATCGAACGAACTGAAAACCTCTTTAATATTAAAAAAATCTTTTTATAACTAGCAAATTACCATGCTATGATAACTCAATAAAAAAAGTCCAAAAAATATATAACTGTAGATACTCACTCATAAATATAAAAAAAACAAAGCACCGGAGAAAAAGAAATATATATATATATACAAGAGCAACGATACCCGTTATTCGAGTTGAGTATACAAGAAAATCAAATAAAACTACCAATATATTGAGAAAAGGTTGCTACTAAAATAAAAAGAGAAAGACATCCACTATTAAGGAAAACGATATTTAAAACAGAATCCTAAAGAATTTGGAGGCGTTGAAGCGTGCATCGCAAGTAAAAATATTCAAATCTGAAATAAATAGATTTTAGAGATGTAAAACATACTATAAAAAATACTAAATAAAGTCGAATCAAATAGATTATAGAGTCTTAAATCTCTCGAACAAAGTTCTCCAAATTGAAAATAGTAAAATGTAAACGACTAGATTGTAGTAGAATTCTAACTAAAAATAGTCGGGCCACTACATCCTTTTATTGAAAAATAAAGAAAATAAATAGAGAATAACGCTTTCTCTAAATCTTCAATCTTTAAGCATCCTTAAGCTATATTCGCATGACAAACAACCAAGACATCTGGATTTTTGGAAATAAGAGCAGTCACATGCATCGTTCCAAAGGTAACAAGCCTCCAAAGCGTCCCACCAATGACATCGCCATTCGTCCTAGCAAATATAGCGTTCAAAGTGCAAGAACCAGATGGTTCCGAAGGAGATATTTTTCCTACAGGCCCTGTCAAAGAAAGTAAGCAAAGTCTCTCAGAAAATATTGTTGGATGTACTGATGAGATGAGGCTTATGGAAGCATTTGTAATCATTCCTGAACCACCCAGAACATTCATAAAAATATTTCTTGAATGAGCAAACTGTTTCAGCCATTCAATGACATCTTTCCCATGCGGGATTTCAAGAACAATAGACTTCATTTCCGAAGTCATTTCGATGGTGTTTTCTTTCGCCTTGTTTTTTGAACCACGAGGACGTCCTCGTGGCCTAGACAATGAAAAATGACCCCCAGACGCCACAATATCATTTCCACCAGACTGGCCCATATTACTTATATCATTACTAACTCCTAGATTAGACATTTGAGTGTTTGGCAATGGTTGAGAGTGGTGTTCTTCGCTGTTAATTTTAGTAGGATTAGTGTAGCCCATTGAATTTGGGATTTGAAGAGCAGGTGAAGAGTAATTCATAGAATTTGAGAAAGAAAACGAATACTTGTGATTCATCTTTCGAAGCTAAGAAAAGATATAAAATATTGGGTGAAATGTGATTAGAGTTGTGGGTTATAGTCCTTTTTATAATTGATTTTGACGTGCTCTCTCAAGAAATACAAAGATTCCATACAGTTGGAAAAAGTATTATTTTTCTTTTCCGAGGGAATTTGAATTGAATAATCAATCCTTATCATATTTTCTAAAATTGAGAGGCCAAAAAGTTGTTAATATTTGATTCGTCTCATAAAAAGCGTTATACCAATATACGATTACAGATGAATTTCTAAAACTAGAATCGAAATATTAAACAAAAATAGAACGTTTATTTACCAATAGATGTCATCGATAAAAATATTAGGCACGAATTTTAAATATTAAATTATTTTGATTGCAAAATCGAAAACATATTTAAACATTATGGTCTGTAAAATTTAATTATTAATTTACAATTTCTCTTCATTATTTTCCGTGCTCATATCAGTATTTTTTTGGTGCATTATTATCGTAATATTATGAGATTTAGTTGAGAACTTCCTCTCCCACCTTAAACTTTGAGATGAACTGGTTACTTAATGATTTATCATAGCTTAGTCAGACTCAAGTTCGAGTCCTTACTTTTGAGTTAGGGGAGTATTAAAATAATATTATAAGATTCAGTTGGGGTATTTTTCTAATATCTTCAGATTTTAGGTGAGCTGATATCTAATAATATTCTAATTTTTGTGTGTTATTTTATCCGTCTTTTATTAATATTTTCAACTGCTTAAACGATAATTACTACATAAACATACTCAATAGAGGAAAATTTTATAATTTTTTAGATATCTTACACTCCCTCAAAATATAATATAATTACAAAAGTAACTACATTTCTTTTACAATTGTTTGTAGTTGAACCGATCAATTCTAATAATATTTTCTATAAATGTTAGGATAAAAGATTGTTGGTCGAAATCATACGAAACTATACAAAAATACCATCATTGATGAATTTTCTATGAATTTTCTATAAGAAGGATACAAAAGATTAAGTCACTAAGGCCTAGATAGAAAATAAAATATGAAGGTTTCATATTATAGAATGGTAAAAATAAAATAAATTTGTAGGTTTTTCGGAAATTATAATATAAAAATATCAATTAATGGATTAAAAACCATCTTTTATACTTGTTAACTCTATTTATTTATGATCTACCTTGATTAGTTGTCGAAAAATAAAGTGAATTGTAGATGAGAGCGGGCCTATTCAAAAAATTCGAAATCTGAGACCAAGTCGATTCCAATCCGAAAAAGTACGGGCCGGCTCATTCCGAGATACGGACCTTCAAGGAGTCTTTTTTTATTTGAAAGTCAAACCCTAAAAATTCAGTGTAAAATTCGGTTTTGAAAAAATTGGATAGTAGTCCAGATTAAAAGAAGCATGATTCGGGCCGGATAAAAATTTGAACTTTTTGATAAAATTCGTTCTCTATATAAAATTTTTGATAAATTTTCAAATATATATTATATTATTAGAACTTAGAAGTTGAATACGATATATTTTATTAGTTGTCAATTTGATACCCTGAATAACAATTAATAGTTTGTTAATTGTCAATGTAATACTCTAAATATTAGAATTTAAGGTTAATAAATGAGATATTTAAATGTAATATAAAAAAATTGTTTTAGTATCAAATTATTTGTCATAGTCTAAAATATTAGTCCTTTGACAGAAAAATAGTAATTCATGATCTCTAAAACACTCACTTTAACTGTACTTTAACAACTTAAACTTTCTGACAATATATCAGATCTTGGTGTTGGATTCAAATTCTTGCTTTTAAGTGAGAGAGTGTTATAATAATATTATAACATCTAGTAGAAATAATATCTTAAAATTTTAGATGACCCGATTACTAAACATACATAACATTCTAATATTTATGTATTATTTTATCTGTCTTTCATTACCGAGTTTCACTGTTGAAGCGGCATATTACTACAAAAACAGGCTCAAAAGAGGAAAAATGTGCAATTTTGCAGATATCTTCCCTCCCTCTGAAATATAATATAATTGCAAAAAAAATTATTATGTTTCCCTTTTTGATTATATATATTTGAATGATCACTTTAATAATATTTTCAACAAGATAATCGGTTGTTCTTGAGTCTTACAGAAACTTTACATAAATACCATCAAAGATTCAAGATGAATTTTTTATAAGAAGGTTAAAAAAAGATTAATGACTAAAAAATATTTTTTCTCTAGAATCAAGGTAAAATTTACAAAATCTTACCCTCTTTTGGGTCTAATTTATGAGCGGGATACATAAAGTAAAATTAATTTTTTTTGTTTTTCAATTTAAGTCTGATCCTCTGTGTATATAGAAAAAAAATACTTTGAATACACTTATGAAAACTTATACATGAAATAATTTACATTTTAATTCATATGAAATTTTACTAGAAAATCCATCAAAATCCACATGTTTTTCAAATAAAAAGAAATTTGTGGACTTTTAAATATCGTGTTAGAAATATGTGTATTAGTTTGATGATAAGTTAAACAAAACACTTAAGTAGAAATCTGGTGTTTGTAGCCTCAACGGATAAGACCATTCTCGTTATCCGTTGATGGAGTAGCTTTACTTAGAAATAAGTTTAGTATTGTAGCACATTTCAGTTTCTGTATTCAAGTTATAATTCTTAGATGCTGGGGGAAATTATAAGTCATGTTGACTACTAGTGGATATGCAAATAGGAGGGCTAACTGTAAATATTTCATGTCTTGTAATTTTGTATAAGTGAAGTAGTATTAACTGATAAGTTAAAGGTCTTCAATGGATAAGAAACAAAGCTTCAACGGATGTCTCTAAAGCTTCAACGGATAACATCCATCAACGGATGAGTGCATCAACGGATAAAGCTTCAACTGCTAATGCATCAACGGATAAAGTCTTCAACGGATGAAAGCTTCAACGGATGCTAAGTTCAATAGCAGTTGACAGTGACGATTCATAAGCTGAAAGAGGCACATGGGTTGACAGAGACAATTAGAATGTAGCATCCTCTTGGAGGAATCAAGAAAATACAGCATTTCCATTCTGGTGCAAACAAGGAAGTATTCAAAGATTCACAGATTATCCTAGATTGCATTGGATAGAGAAATAAAGAAGAAACATGTGAAGAATCTTTTCAATTGTATTTTATATTTTTTGTCTTCACTTTTAAACTTGGTGATATATAAACCAAGTTGCAGCTAGTAACTAGAGTGTGAATTTTCCAGAGCTGTTTAGAAAAATATTGAGAGAAAATCATCTAGTTTGTATTAGAAAGCAGCTGTGATCAATTTCTTGAATCACAGATTTTCTGAAATAACACATCTCTGGTGGAATAACAAATCCACCAGAAAAGTTTTTAAGTCTTTTGTGTTCTTTATATTTGTGTTTGAATATATATCTGTCTGCATTAGCTCAAAGCAATTCACACACACTTGTTCATCAAAACACACAGCCTTTGAAACTGCTCAAAACTTGAAAAAGTTTTGAGATTTACATTCAACCCCCTTCTGTAAATCTCATTGTTAGTTCCTTGGGAATAACAATTGGTATCAGAGCAAGCTCTTAACTTACAAAGAATTTAAAGATCTATTCTACTAACATCATGAGTAAGAAGGATATTGGTATAAAGATTCCAATCCTGGAAAGAGATAATTATCATCACTGGAAAGTGAAGATGCATCTACATCTTCTCTCTCAAGATGAAAGCTACATCAACTGCATTGAAAATGGTCCTCACATCCCTCACAAGGTGGCCACAGCTGCAACTGGCACAGTTGCTATTGGACAGTCTATTCCCAAGCCAAAAGCAGAATGGACTGATGAAGATATTGAAGAGGTTCACAAGGACAAGAAAGCCATGAACATTCTGTTCAATGGTTTAGGTCAAGATATGTTTGATAATGTCATTAGCAGCTAAACTGCTAAGGAAATTTGGGATACTGTGCAACTTATCTGTGAAGGTACTGAACAAGTTAGAGAAAACAAAATGCAGCTTCTCATTCAACAGTATGAATACTTTCACTTTGAAGAAGGAGAATCACTGAATGATAGCTTCAGTAGATTTCAGAAACTGTTGAATGGATTGAAGCTGTATGGCAGAGCCAAGTCGAGGACTCCAACATAAAATTTCTGAGGTCTCTACCAAAGGAATGGAAGCCTATAACTGTTTCACTAAGGAATTCTCAAGATTATAAGGACTTCACACATAAAAGATTATATGGAATTTTGAAGACCTATGAACTTGAGATGGAGCAAGATGAGCTGTTGGAAAAGGGAAAGAGAAAAGGTGGATCAGTTGCACTTGTAGCTGACAATGAGAAGACTGGAGCCAGGAATGAAGAAAAGACAATGCCAAGTCTCAAAATTGGCACAAGCAAATCAGAATCAAGTAAGGGAAATGAGCAAGTAGCTGAGGTTGAAGATAATTCCAGTCAAGATGACTCTGACGATGTTGATGAACATCTGACCTTTCGGTCCAGGAGGTTTGCAAAGATGAAATTCAGGAAAAATGCTAAATTCACTAAGTCAAACAAGAACATGGTGGACAAATCTAAGTTCAAATGTTATAATTGTGGCATAAGTGGACACTTTGCAAATGAGTGCAGAAAGCCAACCTCTGATAAGAAAAAATTTGAGCAAGTTGATTACAAAAGGAAATATTTCGATTTGCTCAAACAAAAGGAAAGAGCTTTTCTAACTCAAGATGACTGGGCAGCAGACGGAGCCAATGAAGATGATGATATGAAATATGTGAACCTAGCCCTGATGGCTAATTCTGATGAAAATGAAACTAGTTCATCAAGCAACCAGGTAATTACTACTAACCTCTCTCAGCTCTCTAAGATTGAATGCAATGAAGCCTTAAATGATATGTCCAATGAATTATATCATTTGCGTGTTTCCCTTAAATCACTAGCTAAAGAAAACACAAGAATAAAAGAGAATAATTTGTTTTTAAGTGATAGGAATGGTGTGTTAGAGGGTAAGGTAATTGAGCTTGAAAAGATTAAAATCAAATACTTAACTGTTGAAAGTGAACTAGAAGAATCTGTTAAGAAAGTAGAAATTCTTTCTAGACAAATAGAACGTGAGCAAGAGGTAATCAAGGCCTGGAAAACATCTAGGGATGTTAGTGCTCAGATTGTCAAGGTTCAGGGAATTGAATCACTATGTGAGAATGCCTGGAAGAAAAACAAAAAGGAAGTAGAATTAATTGATGGATTATCAACGGATGTGGAATCAACGGATGATAAAAGTTATCCGTTGAAGGAAGAAAAGGAGCATTCGTTGAAGGCTCATCAATTAAAACAGGCAAGTGATTCTAAAAAGAACAATTTGAAAAATCTCAATAAAAAGTTTGGTTCAACTTCCAAGAACTTTGTCAAAGAAGAAGCTAGCACATCCAAAGATGCCAGTAAGGTGAATATAGGACACATGACTTTAGATCAGTTGAAAAATAGGCTTAAGATGGTTGAGGATAAAAGGAAACTAAAAGAAAATTAAATAGAAATGGGAAGGTACGAATTAACAAACACAACAATTATACACCTGATAAATATGCTCCTAGAAAAAGTTGTGTGCATTGTAAGAGTGTTAATCAACTATCTACCAACTGCAAGTCAGTTAAGAATGCTCCCATGCCATTAACTCCTTCCATGCCTAACATATCTATGTCACCTCTGCATGCTACGCCTGTTATATCTCAACAGAATCCGCATGCACATTTTGCAAACATGCCATATGTTAATAATTCTTATTTTGTTGTATTCAGTATGCCTCAAATGCCATACAACATGCCTATGTGGAATAATGTGTTTGCACAATCCATGCTTTATCAAATTCAACCAAATAAGCTAAATAATTCTGTGACTAACCCTACACTTCAACCAACTACATCTGAGAGCAAGGTTGATCCAAAGTTACCTAAGTCAAAAGATGCTGGAGGTATGAAGTCTAGGAAAAAGACTAACAAGGCTGGACCCAAGGAAACTTGGGTACCAAAATCAACTTGATTGATTTTGTTGTGTGCAGGAAAAAAAAAAGAATATATGGTACTTGGACAATGGTTGTTCAAGGCACATGACAAGAGATTTCACCCTGCTCACACAGTTCAAGGAGAGAGCTGGCCCTAGCATAACCTTTGGAGATGACAGCAAAGGGTTCAGTATGGGATATGGCTTGATTTCAAAAGAAAATGTCATCATTGATGAAGTTGCATTAGTTGATGGTCTCAAACATAATCTATTGAGTATCAGTCAACTGTGTGATAGAGGGAATATTGTTTCCTTCAATTCTGAAGCCTGTGTTATTACAAGTAAGAAGGACAACAAAGTGGTTCTAAATGGAGTTAGAAAAGGGAATGTGTGCTTGGCTGACTTCAACTCTACAGATGCAGAATCAATTACTTGTCTTCTCAGCAAAGCAAGTCCAGATGAAAGTTGGCTATGGCACAAGAAGCTGTCTCATTTGAATTTCAAGACAATGAATGATCTAGTCAAAAAGGACTTAGTTAGAGGAATGCCTCTAGTGGAATTCTCAAGGGATGGACTGTGTGATGCTTGTCAGAAAGGAAAGTAAAAGAGAGCATCATTCAGTAAGAAGCTTGAATCAGCAATTGATGAACCATTACAACTGCTACACATGGATCTTTTTGGACCAGACAATGTATTGTCAATTTCAAGGAAAAGATATTGCCTAGTGATTGTAGATGATTTCTCCAAGTTTTCATGTACCTACTTTCTTGGATCAAAGGATGAAGCTAGTGAAATCATCATCAATCATATCAAGCAAGTCAACAATCATCCAGATTTCAAAGTAAGGAATATCAGGAGTGACAATGGAACTGAGTTCAGGAATTCTACCATGAGGTTGTTCTGTGAAGAAAATGGGATCATGCATGAGTTCTCAGCTCCAAGGACTCCACAACAGAATGGTGTAGTGGAAAGAAAGAATAGATCACTAATCGAAGCTGCAAGAACAATGGTTGAAGAGTCAAAACTCCCAACATACTTTTGGGATGAGGCTGTTAACTATGCATGTTACACTCAGAATATTTCTCTAATCAATCTGGCAAAAGACATGACTCCCTATCAATTGTTCAAGAGAAGAAAACCAACTTTAAACTTTCTTCATGTCTTTGGTTGCAAATGCTACATTCTAAGGAATCAACCTGATCACAAAGGGAAGTTTGATGCAAAGGCTGATGAAGGAATATTGGTTGGTTATTCTGCTGGAAAATCATATAGGGTCTACAATCTAAGAACCAACATTGTCATGGAATCTGTGCATGTTGTGTTTGATGATAAAAAGATTGATGGACTAACAGATGAGGGACATCATGAATGACTCAAATTTGATAACATTGAGATATATTGTGATGATAGTGAAGATGAGAATGATGGAGAAGGCACCTCGAAAAAGAATTCAAAATCTGCTTTTGGATAATGCACAAAGTGCTGCATCAGTTGAAAGTCACAATTCAGCATCCGTTGAAAGAAGTAATGTAGCATCCGTTGAAAGACAAAGTGCATCATCCGTTGAATTACATAATGAAGCATCCGTTGATCATAGTCTATCAACAGATAATCAATTCACTTCATCAGTTGATAGAACTCCCAGTTCCTTTCAAAGGATCAATAACTCAAGGGGAGTTTCAGCCAATTAACACTCTATCTCACATCATGACAATACTGAGGCAACCTCATCTAGAGCTAATTTACCACCTCAAAGGAAATGGACCAAGAATCACCCTTTTGAATTGATCATTGGTGATGCAACATCTAAAGTGCAAACTAGAAGGGCTACTCAACATGAATATCTATATAGTAGTTTTCTATCACAGGAGGAACCTAAGAGAGTGGAAGAAGCTCTACTGGATCCAGATTGGATTTTATCAATGCAAGAGGAGCTAAACCAATTTGAGAGGAACAAGGTATGGAAGCTGGTACCCAAGCCAAAGAACAAGAGCTCTATTGATACAAAATGGGTATTCAGAAACAAGATGGATGAAAATGGCATTGTCATAAGGAATAAAGCCAGATTGGTTGCCAAGGGCTATTCTCAACAAGAGGGAATAGATTTTGATGAGACATTTGCTCCAGTTGCAAGACTTGAAGCCATCAGAATCTTTCTCTCGAACATACTATAAAAAATACTAAATAAAGTCGAATCAAATAGATTATAGAGTCTTAAATCTCTCGAACAAAGTTCTCCAAATTGAAAATATGAAAATTACAGAAGTAAAATGTAAACGACTAGATTGTAGTAGAATTCTAACTAAAAATAGTCGGGCCACTACATCCTTTTATTGAAAAATTTATTGAAAAATAAAGAAAATAAATAGAGAATAACGCTTTCTCTAAATCTTCAATCTTTAAGCATCCTTAAGCTATATTTGCATGACAAACAACCAAGACATCTGGATTTTTGGAAATAAGAGCAGTCACATGCATCGTTCCAAAGGTAACAAGCCTCCAAAGCGTCCCACCAATGACATCGCCATTCGTCCTAGCAAATATAGCGTTCAAAGTGCAAGAACCAGATGGTTCTGAAGGAGATATTTTTCCTACAGGCCCTGTCAAAGAAAGTAAGCAAAGTCTCTCAGAAAATATTGTTGGATGTACTGATGAGATGAGGCTTATGGAAGCATCTGTAATCATTCCTGAACCACCCAGAACATTCATAAAAATATTTCTTGAATGAGCAAACTGTTTCAGCCATTCAATGACATCTTTCCCAGGCGGGATTTAAGAACAATAGACTTCATTTCCGAAGTCATTTCGATGGTGTTTTCTTTCACCTTGTTTTTTGAACCACGAGGACGTCCTCGTGGCGTGGAGAATGAAAAATGACCACCAGACGCCACAATATCGTTTTCGCCAGACTGGCCCATATTATTTATATCATTACCAACTCCTGGATTAGACATTCGAGTGTTTGGCAATGGTTGAGAGTGGTGTTCTTCGCTGTTAATTATAGTAGGATTAGTGTAGCCCATTGAATTTGGGATTTGAAGAGCAGGTGAAGAGTAATTCATAGAATTTGAGAAAGAAAATGATACTTGTGATTCATCTTTTGAAGGTTAAGCAAAGATATATAATATTGGGTGAAATGTGATTAGAGTTGTGGGTTATAGTCCTTTTTATAATTGAATTTGACGTGCTCTCTCAAGAAATACAAAGATTCCATACAGTTAGAAAAAGTATTATTTTTCTTTTCCAGGAATTTGAATTGAATAATCAATCCTTATCATATTTTCTAAAATTGAGAGGCCAAAAAGTTGTTAATATTTGATTCGTCTCATAAAAAAGCGTTATACCAATATACGATTACAGATGAATTTCTAAAACTAGAATCAAAATATTAAACAAATATACAACGTTTATTTACCAATAGATGTCATCGACAAAAATATTAGGCAAGAATTTTAAATATTAAATTATTTTGATTGCAAAATCGAAAACATATTTAAACATTATGGTCTGTAAAATTTAATTATTAATTTACTATTTCTCTTCATTGTTTTCCGTGCTCATATCAGTATTTTTTGGTGCATTATTATCGTAATATTATGAGATTTAGTTGAGAACTTCCTCTGCCACCTTAAACTTTCAGATGAACTGGTTACTTAATGATCTATCATAGCTTAGTCAGACTAAGTTCGACTCCTTACTTTTGAGTTAGGGGAGTATTAAAATAATATTATAAGATTCAGTTGGGGTATTTTTCTAATATCTTCAGATTTTAGGTGAGCTGATATCTAATAATATTCTAATTTTTGTGTGTTATTTGATCCGTCTTTTATTAATATTTTCAACTGTTTAAACGATAATTACTACATAAACATACTCAATAGAGGAAAAGTTTATAATTTTTTAGATATCTTACACTCCCTCAAAATATAATATAATTGCAAAAGTAACTACATTTCTTTTACAATTGTTTGTAGTTGAATGATCAATTCTAATAATATTTTCTATAAATGTTAGGATAAAAGATTGTTGGTCGAAATCATACGAAAACGATACAAAAATACCATCATTGATGAATTTTCGATGAATTTTCTATAAGAAGGATACAAAAGATTAAGTCACTAACGCCTAGATAGAAAATAAAATATGAAGGTTTCATATTATAGAATGGTGAAAATAAAATAAATTTGTAGGTTTTTCGGAAATTATAATATAAAAATATCAATTAATGGATTAAAAACCATCTTTAATACTTGTTAACTCTATTGATTTATGATCTACCTTGGTTAGTTGTCGAAAAATAAAGTGAAGTGTAGATGAGAGTGGGGCTATTCAAAAAATTCAAAATCTGAGACCAAGTCGGATCCAATCCAAAAAAGTACGGGCTGGCTCGTCCCGAGATACAGACCTTCAAAGAGTCTTTTTTTATTTAAAAGTCCGACCCTAAAAATTCGTGTAAAAGTCCGGTATTGAAAAAATTGGATAGTAGTCCAGATTAAAAGAAGCATGATTCGGGCGGGATAAAAATTTGAGCTTTTTGATAAAATTCATTTTCTATATAAAATTTTTAATAATTCTCAAATATATATTACATTATTAGAACTTAGAAGTTGAATACGATATATTTTATTAGTTGTCAATTTGATACCCTGAATAACAATCAATAATTTGTTAATTGTCAATTTAATACTCTAAATATTAGAATTTAAGGTTAATAAATGAGATATTTAAATGTAATATAAAAAAATTATTTGTTTTACTATCAAATTATTTGTCATAATCTAAAATATTAGTTCTTTGACAAAAAAATAGTAACTCATGATCTCTAAAACACTCACTTTAACTTTACTTTAACAACTTAAACTTTCTGACAATGTATTAGATCGTGGTGTCGGATTCGAATTCTTGCTTTTAAGTGAGAGGGTGTTATAATAATATTATAAGATCCAGTAGAAATAATATCTTAAAATTTTAGATGACCCGGTTATTAAACATGCATAACATTCTAATATTTATGTATTATTTGATCAATCTTTCATTACCGAGTTTCACTGTTCAAGCCGCATATTACTAAAAAACAGGCTCAAAAGAGGAAAAATGTGCAATTTTGCAGATATCTTCCCTCCCTCTGAAATATAATACAATAGCAAAAATAATTATTATGTTTCCCTTTTTGATTATATATATTTGAATGATCACTTTAATAATATTTTCAAGGTAAAATTTAGAAAATTTTACCCTGTTTTGGGTCTAATTTATGTGCGGGATACATAAAGTAAAATCATTTTTTTTGTTTTTCAATTTAAGTCTGATCATGTGTGTATATAAAAAAAAATACTTTGAATACACTTATGAAAACTTATACATGAAATAATTGAAATAATTTACATTTTAATTTATATCAGATTTTACTAGAAAATCCATCAAAATCCACATGTTTTTCAAATAAAAAGAAATTTGTGGACTTTTAAATATCGTCTGAAATTTTTAAAATCCAAATTAAATACCCTAAGATTTTGATAGATTTTTTTAAATCTGGATTGAATACACATTTATAATCCAAATTGAATACCTCCATATTTTGCATAATTTTACAAAATCTAAATTAAATACCCATAATATTAAAAATCCTTAAAATCTTATTTGAAAACACCTCTCTAAATTGTTCATGCACACCTTATTTGTATAAACAAATTTTGATAAACACCATTAGAGACGAGACTCTATGCGGACTATGTAAAATTAAAATTAACAATAATGAATTTATATTTATATTATTATTCAATCTCCAAAATCAACGAATTACTTAAAATTTATATTATTATTCATTGTCTAAAATTTAAATTGAATACACAATGTGAGATTTCATTGATACTTTTATGTTATAAGTTATTTTAATAATATATTTTATCAAACAAATTTGAGATTTCACGTTCTCAAAGATTTTACTCCCTCCGTCCTCTTCATTCTGGTTATTTCCGATTATGTCCCGAAATTATATTTCACTCTTAATTAATATGATCATTTAAGGGTTAATTATGTTAATGTTTTTGAAAAGTAGAATAATTTTTTGATAACTTTTAATTTGTTTGATATTTTGATAACTTTTTGAATCAAATGTGAGAATGATAAAATAAGTGGGACAGAACTAGGAGTAATATTTTATCAAAATATATTGGATTATGGGTAGTTGAGGTGGGGTGGGTTGGATAACTGGATTAGGAAATTGATTTCAAATGAATCGGCTACAAGCCCAATATTTCTGTTGGGATTACAAATAAAAAATGACTTCATTTGCACGTAAAGATTATATCTATATTTTTGGCTTTCGAGATAAGTATTAGAGTTATAATTTTTATTTTTTCTCTTTGAATGCTCTAATTCTTTACAAAGTGTACCATTTGTAACATTTTTATTTTTTCTTAGAACTTCTGTAGGATAATGTTTAAAATCACATTCGCACATTATCGAACGAACTGAAAACCTCTTTAATATTAAAAAAAATCTTTTTATAACTAGCAAATTACCATGCTATGATAACTCAATAAAAAAAGTCCAAAAAATATATAACTGTAGATACTCACTCACAAATATAAAAAAACAAACACCGGAGAAAAAGAAAATATATATATATACAAGAGCAACGATACCCGTTATTCGAGTTGAGTATACAAGAAAATCAAATAAAACTACCAATATATTGAGAAAAGGTTGCTACTAAAATAAAAAGAGAAAGACATCCACTATTAAGGAAAACGATATTTAAAACAGAATCCTAAAGAATTTGGAGGCGTTGAAGCGTGCATCGCAAGTAAAAATATTCAAATCTGAAATAAATAGATTTTAGAGATGTAAAACATACTATAAAAAATACTAAATAAAGTCGAATCAAATAGATTATAGAGTCTTAAATCTCTCGAACAAAGTTCTCCAAATTGAAAATAGTAAAATGTAAACGACTAGATTGTAGTAGAATTCTAACTAAAAATAGTCGGGCCACTACATCCTTTTATTGAAAAATAAAGAAAATAAATAGAGAATAACGCTTTCTCTAAATCTTCAATCTTTAAGCATCCTTAAGCTATATTCGCATGACAAACAACCAAGACATCTGGATTTTTGGAAATAAGAGCAGTCACATGCATCGTTCCAAAGGTAACAAGCCTCCAAAGCGTCCCACCAATGACATCGCCATTCGTCCTAGCAAATATAGCGTTCAAAGTGCAAGAACCAGATGGTTCTGAAGGAGATATTTTTCCTACAGGCCCTGTCAAAGAAAGTAAGCAAAGTCTCTCAGAAAATATTGTTGGATGTACTGATGAGATGAGGCTTATGGAAGCATCTGTAATCATTCCTGAACCACCCAGAACATTCATAAAAATATTTCTTGAATGAGCAAACTGTTTCAGCCATTCAATGACATCTTTCCCAGGCGGGATTTTAAGAACAATAGACTTCATTTCCGAAGTCATTTCGATGGTGTTTTCTTTCGCCTTGTTTTTTGAACCACGAGGACGTCCTCGTGGCGTGGAGAATGAAAAATGACCACCAGACGCCACAATATCGTTTTCACCAGACTGGCCCATATTATTTATATCATTACCAACTCCTGGATTAGACATTCGAGTGTTTGGCAATGGTTGAGAGTGGTGTTCTTCGCTGTTAATTATAGTAGGATTAGTGTAGCCCATTGAATTTGGGATTTGAAGAGCAGGTGAAGAGTAATTCATAGAATTTGAGAAAGAAAATGATACTTGTGATTCATCTTTTGAAGGTTAAGCAAAGATATATAATATTGGGTGAAATGTGATTAGAGTTGTGGGTTATAGTCCTTTTTATAATTGAATTTGACGTGCTCTCTCAAGAAATACAAAGATTCCATACAGTTCGAAAAAGTATTATTTTTCTTTTCCAGGAATTTGAATTGAATAATCAATCCTTATCATATTTTCTAAAATTGAGAGGCCAAAAAGTTGTTAATATTTGATTCGTCTCATAAAAAAGCGTTATACCAATATACGATTACAGATGAATTTCTAAAACTAGAATCAAAATATTAAACAAATATACAACGTTTATTTACCAATAGATGTCATCGACAAAAATATTAGGCAAGAATTTTAAATATTAAATTATTTTGATTGCAAAATCGAAAACATATTTAAACATTATGGTCTGTAAAATTTAATTATTAATTTACTATTTCTCTTCATTGTTTTCCGTGCTCATATCAGTATTTTTTGGTGCATTATTATCGTAATATTATGAGATTTAGTTGAGAACTTCCTCTGCCACCTTAAACTTTCAGATGAACTGGTTACTTAATGATCTATCATAGCTTAGTCAGACTAAGTTCGACTCCTTACTTTTGAGTTAGGGGAGTATTAAAATAATATTATAAGATTCAGTTGGGGTATTTTTCTAATATCTTCAGATTTTAGGTGAGCTGATATCTAATAATATTCTAATTTTTGTGTGTTATTTGATCCGTCTTTTATTAATATTTTCAACTGTTTAAACGATAATTACTACATAAACATACTCAATAGAGGAAAAGTTTATAATTTTTTAGATATCTTACACTCCCTCAAAATATAATATAATTGCAAAAGTAACTACATTTCTTTTACAATTGTTTGTAGTTGAATGATCAATTCTAATAATATTTTCTATAAATGTTAGGATAAAAGATTGTTGGTCGAAATCATACGAAAACGATACAAAAATACCATCATTGATGAATTTTCGATGAATTTTCTATAAGAAGGATACAAAAGATTAAGTCACTAACGCCTAGATAGAAAATAAAATATGAAGGTTTCATATTATAGAATGGTGAAAATAAAATAAATTTGTAGGTTTTTCGGAAATTATAATATAAAAATATCAATTAATGGATTAAAAACCATCTTTAATACTTGTTAACTCTATTGATTTATGATCTACCTTGATTAGTTGTCGAAAAATAAAGTGAAGTGTAGATGAGAGCGGCCTATTCAAAAAAAAGTACGGGCTGGCTCGTCCCGAGATACGGACCTTCAAGGAGTCTTTTTTTATTTAAAAGTCCGACCCTAAAAATTCATGTAAAATTCCGGTTTTGAAAAAATTGGATAGTAGTCCAGATTAAAAGAAGCATGATTCGGGCCGGATAAAAATTTGAACTTTTTGATAAAATTCGTTCTCTATATAAAATTTTTGATAAATTTTCAAATATATATTATATTATTAGAACTTAGAAGTTGAATACGATATATTTTATTAGTTGTCAATTTGATACCCTGAATAACAATTAATAGTTTATTAATTATCAATGTAATACTCTAAATATTAGAATTTAAGGTTAATAAATGAAATATTTAAATGTAATATAAAAAAAATTGTTTTAGTATCAAATTATTTGTCATAGTCTAAAATATTAGTCCTTTGACAGAAAAATAGTAATTCATGATCTCTAAAACACTCACTTTAACTGTACTTTAACAACTTAAACTTTCTGACAATATATCAGATCTTGGTGTTGGATTCAAATTCTTGCTTTTAAGTGAGAGGGTGTTATAATAATATTATAACATCGAGTAGAAATAATATCTTAAAATTTTAGATGACCCGATTACTAAACATACATAACATTCTAATATTTATGTATTATTTTATCTGTCTTTCATTACCGAGTTTCACTGTTGAAGCGGCATATTACTACAAAAACACGCTCAAAAGAGGAAAAATGTGCAATTTTGCAGATATCTTCCCTCCCTCTGAAATATAATATAATTGCAAAAAAAATTATTACGTTTCCCTTTTTGATTATATATATTTGAATGATCACTTTAATAATATTTTCAAGGTAAAATTTAGAAAATTTTACCCTGTTTTGGGTCTAATTTATGTGCGGGATACATAAAGTAAAATCATTTTTTTTGTTTTTCAATTTAAGTCTGATCATGTGTGTATATAAAAAAAAATACTTTGAATACACTTATGAAAACTTATACATGAAATAATTGAAATAATTTACATTTTAATTTATATCAGATTTTACTAGAAAATCCATCAAAATCCACATGTTTTTCAAATAAAAAGAAATTTGTGGACTTTTAAATATCGTCTGAAATTTTTAAAATCCAAATTAAATACCCTAAGATTTTGATAGATTTTTTTAAATCTGGATTGAATACACATTTACAATCCAAATTGAATACCTCCATATTTTGCATAATTTTACAAAATCTAAATTAAATACCCATAATATTAAAAATCCTTAAAATCTTATTTGAAAACACCTCTCTAAATTGTTCATGCACACCTTATTTGTATAAACAAATTTTGATAAACACCATTAGAGACGAGACTCTATGCGGACTATGTAAAATTAAAATTAACAATAATGAATTTATATTTATATTATTATTCAATCTCCAAAATCAACGAATTACTTAAAATTTATATTATTATTCATTGTCTAAAATTTAAATTGAATACACAATGTGAGATTTCATTGATACTTTTATGTTATAAGTTATTTTAATAATATATTTTATCAAACAAATTTGAGATTTCACGTTCTCAAAGATTTTACTCCCTCCGTCCTCTTCATTCTGGTTATTTCCGATTATGTCCCGAAATTATATTTCACTCTTAATTAATATGATCATTTAAGGGTTAATTATGTTAATGTTTTTGAAAAGTAGAATAATTTTTTGATAACTTTTAATTTGTTTGATATTTTGATAACTTTTTGAATCAAATGTGAGAATGATAAAATAAGTGGGACAGAACTAGGAGTAATATTTTATCAAAATATATTGGATTATGGGTAGTTGAGGTGGGGTGGGTTGGATAACTGGATTAGGAAATTGATTTCAAATGAATCGGCTACAAGCCCAATATTTCTGTTGGGATTACAAATAAAAAATGACTTCATTTGCACGTAAAGATTATATCTATATTTTTGGCTTTCGAGATAAGTATTAGAGTTATAATTTTTATTTTTTCTCTTTGAATGCTCTAATTCTTTACAAAGTGTACCATTTGTAACATTTTTATTTTTTCTTAGAACTTCTGTAGGATAATGTTTAAAATCACATTCGCACATTATCGAACGAACTGAAAACCTCTTTAATATTAAAAAAATCTTTTTATAACTAGCAAATTACCATGCTATGATAACTCAATAAAAAAAGTCCAAAAAATATATAACTGTAGATACTCACTCACAAATATAAAAAAACAAACACCGGAGAAAAAGAAAATATATATATATACAAGAGCAACGATACCCGTTATTCGAGTTGAGTATACAAGAAAATCAAATAAAACTACCAATATATTGAGAAAAGGTTGCTACTAAAATAAAAAGAGAAAGACATCCACTATTAAGGAAAACGATATTTAAAACAGAATCCTAAAGAATTTGGAGGCGTTGAAGCGTGCATCGCAAGTAAAAATATTCAAATCTGAAATAAATAGATTTTAGAGATGTAAAACATACTATAAAAAATACTAAATAAAGTCGAATCAAATAGATTATAGAGTCTTAAATCTCTCGAACAAAGTTCTCGAAATTGAAAATAGTAAAATGTAAACGACTAGATTGTAGTAGAATTCTAACTAAAAATAGTCGGGCCACTACATCCTTTTATTGAAAAATAAAGAAAATAAATAGAGAATAACGCTTTCTCTAAATCTTCAATCTTTAAGCATCCTTAAGCTATATTCGCATGACAAACAACCAAGACATCTGGATTTTTGGAAATAAGAGCAGTCACATGCATCGTTCCAAAGGTAACAAGCCTCCAAAGCGTCCCACCAATGACATCGCCATTCGTCCTAGCAAATATAGCGTTCAAAGTGCAAGAACCAGATGGTTCCGAAGGAGATATTTTTCCTACAGGCCCTGTCAAAGAAAGTAAGCAAAGTCTCTCAGAAAATATTGTTGGATGTACTGATGAGATGAGGCTTATGGAAGCATTTGTAATCATTCCTGAACCACCCAGAACATTCATAAAAATATTTCTTGAATGAGCAAACTGTTTCAGCCATTCAATGACATCTTTCCCATGCGGGATTTCAAGAACAATAGACTTCATTTCCGAAGTCATTTCGATGGTGTTTTCTTTCGCCTTGTTTTTTGAACCACGAGGACGTCCTCGTGGCCTAGACAATGAAAAATGACCCCCAGACGCCACAATATCATTTCCACCAGACTGGCCCATATTACTTATATCATTACTAACTCCTGGATTAGACATTTGAGTGTTTGGCAATGGTTGAGAGTGGTGTTCTTCGCTGTTAATTTTAGTAGGATTAGTGTAGCCCATTGAATTTGGGATTTGAAGAGCAGGTGAAGAGTAATTCATAGAATTTGAGAAAGAAAACGAATACTTGTGATTCATCTTTTGAAGGCTAAGCAAAGATATAAAATATTGGGTGAAATGTGATTAGAGTTGTGGGTTATAGTCCTTTTTATAATTGATTTTGACGTGCTCTCTCAAGAAATACAAAGATTCCATACAGTTGGAAAAAGTATTATTTTTCTTTTCCAGGGAATTTGAATTGAATAATCAATCCTTATCATATTTTCTAAAATTGAGAGGCCAAAAAGTTGTTAATATTTGATTCGTCTCATAAAAAGCGTTATACCAATATACGATTACAGATGAATTTCTAAAACTAGAATCGAAACATTAAACAAAAATAGAACATTTATTTACCAATAGATGTCATAGATAAAAATATTAGGCACGAATTTTAAATATTAAATTATTTTGATTGCAAAATTGAAAACATATTTAAACATTATGGTCTGTAAAATTTAATTATTAATTTATAATTTCTCTTCATTATCTTCCGTGCTCATATCAGTATTTTTTTGGTGCATTATTATCGTAATATTATGAGATTTAGTTGAGAACTTCCTCTCCCACCTTAAACTTTCAGATGAACTGGTTACTTAATGATTTATCATAGCTTAGTCAGACTCAAGTTCGAGTCCTTACTTTTGAGTTAGGGGAGTATTAAAATAATATTATAAGATTCAGTTGGGGTATTTTTCTAATATCTTCAGATTTTAGGTGAGCTGATATCTAATAATATTCTAATTTTTGTGTGTTATTTTATCCGTCTTTTATTAATATTTTCAACTGCTTAAACGATAATTACTACATAAACATACTCAATAGAGGAAAATTTTATAATTTTTTAGATATCTTACACTCCCTCAAAATATAATATAATTACAAAAGTAACTACATTTCTTTTACAATTGTTTGTAGTTGAACGATCAATTCTAATAATATTTTCTATAAATGTTAGGATAAAAGATTGCTGGTCGAAATCATACGAAACTATTCAAAAATACCATCATTGATGAATTTTCTATGAATTTTCTATAAGAAGGATACAAAAGATTAAGTCACTAAGGCCTAGATAGAAAATAAAATATGAAGGTTTCATATTATAGAATGGTAAAAATAAAATAAATTTGTAGGTTTTTCGGAAATTATAATATAAAAATATCAATTAATGGATTAAAAACCATCTTTTATACTTGTTAACTCTATTTATTTATGATCTACCTTGATTAGTTGTCGAAAAATAAAGTGAATTGTAGATGAGAGCGGCCTATTCAAAAAATTCGAAATCTGAGACCAAGTCGATTCCAATCCGAAAAAGTACGGGCCGGCTCATTCCGAGATACGGACCTTCAAGGAGTCTTTTTTTATTTGAAAGTCAAACCCTAAAAATTCATGTAAAATTCTGGTTTTGAAAAAATTGGATAGTAGTCCAGATTAAAAGAAGCATGATTCGGGCCGGATAAAAATTTGAACTTTTTGATAAAATTCGTTCTCTATATAAAATTTTTGATAAATTTTCAAATATATATTATATTATTAGAACTTAGAAGTTGAATACGATATATTTTATTAGTTGTCAATTTGATACCCTGAATAACAATTAATAGTTTGTTAATTGTCAATGTAATACTCTAAATATTAGAATTTAAGGTTAATAAATGAAATATTTAAATGTAATATAAAAAAAATTGTTTTAGTATCAAATTATTTGTCATAGTCTAAAATATTAGTCCTTTGACAGAAAAATAGTAATTCATGATCTCTAAAACACTCACTTTAACTGTACTTTAACAACTTAAACTTTCTGACAATATATCAGATCTTGGTGTTGGATTCAAATTCTTGCTTTTAAGTGAGAGGGTGTTATAATAATATTATAACATCTAGTAGAAATAATATCTTAAAATTTTAGATGACCCGATTACTAAACATACATACATTCTAATATTTATGTATTATTTTATCTGTCTTTCATTACCGAGTTTCACTGTTGAAGCGGCATATTACTACAAAAACAGGCTCAAAAGAGGAAAAATGTGCAATTTTGCAGATATCTTCCCTCCCTCTGAAATATAATATAATTGCAAAAAAATTATTACGTTTCCCTTTTTGATTATATATATTTGAATGATCACTTTAATAATATTTTCAACAAGATAATCGGTTGTTCTTGAGTCTTACAGAAACTTTACATAAATACCATCAAAGATTCAAGATGAATTTTTTATAAGAAGGTTAAAAAAAGATTAATGACTAAAAAATATTTTTTCTCTAGAATCAAGGTAAAATTTACAAAATCTTACCCTCTTTTGGGTCTAATTTATGAGCGGGATACATAAAGTAAAATTAATTTTTTTTGTTTTTCAATTTAAGTCTGATCCTCTGTGTATATAGAAAAAAATACTTTGAATACACTTATGAAAACTTATACATGAAATAATTTACATTTTAATTCATATGAAATTTTACTAGAAAATCCATCAAAATCCACATGTTTTTCAAATAAAAAGAAATTTGTGGACTTTTAAATATCGTGTTAGAAATATGTGTATTAGTTTGATGATAAGTTAAACAAAACACTTAAGTAGAAATCTGGTGTTTGTAGCCTCAACGGATAAGACCATTCTCGTTATCCGTTGATGGAGTAGCTTTACTTAGAAATAAGTTTAGTATTGTAGCACATTTCAGTTTCTGTATTCAAGTTATAATTCTTAGATGCTGGGGGAAATTATAAGTCATGTTGACTACTAGTGGATATGCAAATAGGAGGGCTAACTGTAAATATTTCATATCTTGTAATTTTGTATAAGTGAAGTAGTATTAACTGATAAGTTAAAGGTCTTCAATGGATAAGAAACAAAGCTTCAACGGATGTCTCTAAAGCTTCAACGGATAACATCCATCAACGGATGAGTGCATCAACGGATAAAGCTTCAACTGCTAATGCATCAACGGATAAAGTCTTCAACGGATGAAAGCTTCAACGGATGCTAAGTTCAATAGCAGTTGACAGTGACGATTCATAAGCTGAAAGAGGCACATGGGTTGACAGAGACAATTAGAATGTAGCATCCTCTTGGAGGAATCAAGAAAATACAGCATTTCCATTCTGGTGCAAACAAGGAAGTATTCAAAGATTCACAGATTATCCTAGATTGCATTGGATAGAGAAATAAAGAAGAAACATGTGAAGAATCTTTTCAATTGTATTTTATATTTTTTGTCTTCACTTGTAAACTTGGTGATATATAAACCAAGTTGCAACTAGTAACTAGAGTGTGAATTTTCCAGAGCTGTTTAGAAAAATATTTAGAGAAAATCATCTAGTTTGTATTAGAAAGCAGCTGTGATCAATTTCTTGAATCACAGATTTTCTGAAATAACACATCTCTGGTGGAACAACAAATCCACCAGAAAAGTTTTTAAGTCTTTTGTGTTCTTTACATTTGTGTTTGAATATATATCTGTCTGCATTAGCTCAAAGCAATTCACACACACTTGTTCATCAAAACACACAGCCTTTGAAACTGCTCAAAACTTGAAAAAGTTTGAGATTTACATTCAACCCCCTTCTGTAAATCTCATTGTTAGTTCCTTGGGAATAACAATTGGTATCAGAGCAAGCTCTTAACTTACAAAGAATTTAAAGATCTATTCTACTAACATCATGAGTAAGAAGGATATTGGTATAAAGATTCCAATCCTGGAAAGAGATAATTATCATCACTGGAAAGTGAAGATGCATCTACATCTTCTCTCTCAAGATGAAAGCTACATCAACTGCATTGAAAATGGTCCTCACATCCCTCACAAGGTGGCCACAGCTGCAACTGGCACAGTTGCTATTGGACAGTCTATTCCCAAGCCAAAAGCAGAATGGACTGATGAAGATATTGAAGAGGTTCACAAGGACAAGAAAGCCATGAACATTTTGTTCAATGGTTTAGGTCAAGATATGTTTGATAATGTCATTAGCAGCTAAACTGCTAAGGAAATTTGGATACTGTGCAACTTATCTGTGAAGGTACTGAACAAGTTAGAGAAAACAAAATGCAGCTTCTCATTCAACAGTATGAATACTTTCACTTTGAAGAAGGAGAATCACTGAATGATACCTTCAGTAGATTTCAGAAACTGTTGAATGGATTGAAGCTGTATGGCAGAGCCAAGTCGAGGACTCCAACATAAAATTTCTGAGGTCTCTACCAAAGGAATGGAAGCCTATAATTGTTTCAATAAGGAATTCTCAAGATTATAAGGACTTCACACATAAAAGATTATATGGAATTTTGAAGACCTATGAACTTGAGATGGAGCAAGATGAGCTGTTGGAAAAGGGAAAGAGAAAAGGTGGATCAGTTGCACTTGTAGCTGACAATGAGAAGACTGGAGCCAGGAATGAAGAAAAGACAATGCCAAGTCTCAAAATTGGCACAAGCAAATCAGAATCAAGTAAGGGAAATGAGCAAGTAGCTGAGGTTGAAGATAATTCCAGTCAAGATGACTCTGATGATGTTGATGAACATCTGACCTTTCTGTCCAGGAGGTTTGCAAAGATGAAATTCAGGAAAAATGCTAAATTCACTAAGTCAAACAAGAACATGGTGGACAAATCTAAGTTCAAATGTTATAACTGTGGCATAAGTGGACACTTTGCAAATGAGTGCAGAAAGCCAACCTCTGATAAGAAAAAATTTGAGCAAGTTGATTACAAAAGGAAATATTTTGATTTGCTCAAACAAAAGGAAAGAGCTTTTCTAACTCAAGATGACTGGGCAGCAGACGGAGCCAATAAAGATGATGATATGAAATATGTGAACCTAGCCCTGATGGCTAATTCTGATGAAAATGAAACTAGTTCATCAAGCAACCAGGTAATTACTACTAACCTCTCTCAGCTCTCTAAGATTAAATGCAATGAAGCCTTAAATGATATGTCCAATGAATTATATCATTTGCGTGTTTCCCTTAAATCACTAGCTAAAGAAAACACAAGAATCAAAGAGAATAATTTGTTTTAAGTGATAGGAATGGTGTATTAGAGGGTAAGGTAATGAGCTTGAAAAGATTAAAATCAAATACTAACTGTTGAAAGTGAACTAGAAGAATCTGTTAAGAAAGTAGAAATTCTTTCTAGACAAATAGAACGTGAGCAAGAGGTAATCAAGGCCTGGAAAACATCTAGGGATGTTAGTGCTCAGATTGTCAAGGTTCAGGGAATTGAATCACTATGTGAGAATGCTTGGAAGAAAAACAAAAAGGAAGTAGAATTAATTGATGGATTATCAACGGATGTGGAATCAACGGATGATAAAAGTTATCCGTTGAAGGAAGAAAAGGAGCATTCATTGAAGGCTCATCAATTAAAACAGGCAAGTGATTCTAAAAGAACAATTTGAAAAATCTCAATAAAAAGTTTGGTTCAACTTCCAAGAACTTTGTCAAAGAAGAAGCTAGCACATCCAAAGATGCCAGTAAGGTGAATATAGGACACATGACTTTAGATCAGTTGAAAAATAGGCTTAAGATGGTTGAGGATAAAAGGAAACTAAAAGAAAATTAAATAGAAATGGGAAGGTACGAATTAACAAACATAACAATTATACACCTGATAAATATGCTCCTAGAAAAAGTTGTGTGCATTGTAAGAGTGTTAATCAACTATCTACCAACTGCAAGTCAGTTAAGAATGCTCCCATGCCTTTAACTCCTTCCATGCCTAACATATCTATGTCACCTCTGCATGCTACGCCTGTTATATCTCAACAGAATCCGCATGCACATTTTGCAAACATGCCATATGTTAATAATTCTTATTTTGTTGTATTCAGTATGCCTCAAATGCCATACAACATGCCTATGTGGAATAATGTGTTTGCACAATCCATGCCTTATCAAATTCAACCAAATAAGCTAAATAATTCTGTGACTAACCCTACACTTCAACCAACTACATCTGAGAGCAAGGTTGATCCAAAGTTACCTAAGTCAAAAGATGCTGGAGGTATGAAGTCTAGGAAAAAGACTACAAGGCTGGACCCAAGGAAACTTGGGTACCAAAATCAACTTGATTGATTTTGTTGTGTGCAGGGAAAAAAAAGGAATATATGGTACTTGGACAATGGTTGTTCAAGGCACATGACAAGAGATTTCACCCTGCTCACACAGTTCAAGGAGAGAGCTGGCCCTAGCATAACCTTTGGAGATGACAGCAAAGGGTTCAGTATGGGATATGGCTTGATTTCAAAAGAAATGTCATCATTGATGAAGTTGCATTAGTTGATGGTCTCAAACATAATCTATTGAGTATCAGTCAACTGTGTGATAGAGGGAATATTGTTTCCTTCAATTCTGAAGCCTGTGTTATTACAAGTAAGAAGGACAACAAAGTGGTTCTAAATGGAGTTAGAAAAGGGAATGTGTGCTTGGCTGACTTCAACTCTACAGATGCAGAATCAATTACTTGTCTTCTCAGCAAAGCAAGTCCAGATGAAAGTTGGCTATGGCACAAGAAACTGTCTCATTTGAATTTCAAGACAATGAATGATCTAGTCAAAAAGGACTTAATTAGAGGAATGCCTCTAGTGGAATTCTCAAGGGATGGACTGTGTGATGCTTGTCAGAAAGGAAAGTAAAAGAGAGCATCATTCAGTAAGAAGCTTGAATCAGCAATTGATGAACCATTACAACTGCTACACATGGATCTTTTTGGACCAGTCAATGTATTGTCAATTTCAAGGAAAAGATATTGCCTAGTGATTGTAGATGATTTCTCCAAGTTTTCATGTACCTACTTTCTTGGATCAAAGGATGAAGCTAGTGAAATCATCATCAATCCTATCAAGCAAGTCAACAATCATCCAGATTTCAAAGTAAGGAATATCAGGAGTGACAATGGAACTGAGTTCAGGAATTCTACCATGAGGTTGTTCTGTGAAGAAAAATGGGGATAATGCATGAGTTCTCAGCTCCAAGGACTCCACAACAGAATGGTGTAGTGGACAAGAAAGAATAGATCACTAATCGAAGCTGCAAGAACAATGGTTGAAGAGGTCAAAACTCCCAACATACTTTTGGGATGAGGCTGTTAACTATGCATGTTACACTCAGAATATTCTCTAATCAATCTGGCAAAAGACATGACTCCCTATCAATTGTTCAAGAGAAGGAAAACCAACTTTAAACTTTCTTCATGTCTTTGGTTGCAAATGCTACATTCTAAGGAATCAACCTGATCACAAAGGGAAGTTTGATGCAAAGGCTGATGAAGGAATATTGGTTGGTTATTCTGCTGGAAAATCATATAGGGTCTACAATCTAAGAACCAACATTGTCATGGAATCTGTGCATGTTGTGTTTGATGATAAAAAGATTGATGGACTAACAGATGAGGGACATCATGAATGACTCAATTTGATAACATTGAGATATTGTGATGATAGTGAAGATGAGAATGATGGAGAAGGCACCTCGAAAAGAATTCAAAATCTGCTTTTGGATAATGCACAAAGTGCTGCATCAGTTGAAAGTCACAATTCAGCATCCGTTGAAAGAAGTAATGTAGCATCCGTTGAAAGACAAAGTGCATCAATCCGTTGAATTACATAATGAAGCATCCGTTGATCATAGTCTATCAACAGATAATCAATTCACTTCATCAGTTGAAGAACTCCCAGTGCCTTTCAAAGGATCAATAACTCAAGGGGAGTTTCAGCCAATTAACATTCTATCTCACATCATGACAATACTGAGGCAACCTCATCTAGAGCTAATTTACCACCTCAAAGGAAATGGACCAAGAATCACCCTTTTGAATTGATCATTGGTGATGCAACATCTAAAGTGCAAACTAGAAGGGCTACTCAAGATGAATACTATAGTAGTTTTCTATCACAGGAGGAACCTAAGAGAGTGGAAGAAGCTCTACTGGATCCAGATTGGATTTTATCAATGCAAGAGGAGCTAAACCAATTTGAGAGGAACAAGGTATGGAAGCTGGTACCCAAGCCAAAGAACAAGAGCTCTATTGATACAAAATGGGTATTCAGAAACAAGATGGATGAAAATGGCATTGTCATAAGGAATAAAGCCAGATTGGTTGCCAAGGGCTATTCTCAACAAGAGGGAATAGATTTTGATGAGACATTTGCTCCAGTTGCAAGACTTGAAGCCATCAGAATCTTTCTCTCGAACATACTATAAAAAATACTAAATAAAGTCGAATCAAATATTAGAGTCTTAAATCTCTCGAACAAAGTTCTCCAAATTGAAAATATGAAAATTACAGAAGTAAAATGTAAACGACTAGATTGTAGTAGAATTCTAACTAAAAATAGTCGGGCCACTACATCCTTTTATTGAAAAATTTATTGAAAAATAAAGAAAATAAATAGAGAATAACGCTTTCTCTAAATCTTCAATCTTTAAGCATCCTTAAGCTATATTCGCATGACAAACAACCAAGACATCTGGATTTTTGGAAATAAGAGCAGTCACATGCATCGTTCCAAAGGTAACAAGCCTCCAAAGCGTCCCACCAATGACATCGCCATTCGTCCTAGCAAATATAGCGTTCAAAGTGCAAGAACCAGATGGTTCCGAAGGAGATATTTTTCCTACAGGCCCTGTCAAAGAAAGTAAGCAAAGTCTCTCAGAAAATATTGTTGGATGTACTGATGAGATGAGGCTTATGGAAGCATCTGTAATCATTCCTGAACCACCCAGAACATTCATAAAAATATTTCTTGAATGAGCAAACTGTTTCAGCCATTCAATGACATCTTTCCCAGGCGGGATTTCAAGAACAATAGACTTCATTTCCGAAGTCATTTCGATGGTGTTTTCTTTCACCTTGTTTTTTGAACCACGAGGACGTCCTCGTGGCCTGGAGAATGAAAAATGACCACCAGACGCCACAATATCGTTTTCACCAGACTGGCCCATATTATTTATATCATTACCAACTCCTGGATTAGACATTCGAGTGTTTGGCAATGGTTGAGAGTGGTGTTCTTCGCTGTTAATTATAGTAGGATTAGTGTAGCCCATTGAATTTGGGATTTGAAGAGCAGGTGAAGAGTAATTCATAGAATTTGAGAAAGAAAATGATACTTGTGATTCATCTTTTGAAGGTTAAGCAAAGATATATAATATTGGGTGAAATGTGATTAGAGTTGTGGGTTATAGTCCTTTTTATAATTGAATTTGACGTGCTCTCTCAAGAAATACAAAGATTCCATACAGTTGGAAAAAGTATTATTTTTCTTTTCCAGGAATTTGAATTGAATAATCAATCCTTATCATATTTTCTAAAATTGAGAGGCCAAAAAGTTGTTAATATTTGATTCGTCTCATAAAAAAGCGTTATACCAATATACGATTACAGATGAATTTCTAAAACTAGAATCAAATATTAAAACAAATATACAACGTTTATT